>NC_051231.1:530000-630000 GCF_015220715.1 Pygocentrus nattereri
CCTCTGTTTCCATTTCTAGTGTTTTGTGCAGTGAGATCTGATCTCGAGTTAAGAAATCTCAATTTACTAAATAAAACATTGGCCACCTCCTGATTTTGTGTAGATCTTTCAAAGCATGGTTCCATGGTCTGATATCTGGTGTGATGTTTGATTGACAGGTAAGGTGATTCTGGGTCCACCTCGACTGTACCAGGAGCTGCAGGAGCTGCAGCATGACCTTTCAGTGGTGGAACAGGTGACGTTGCTGGTGGGCACCTTACAGGGCACGTACCAGGTAAACAAAACAGTAAATAAACATATCCTACACCTCTCTTGCATGCTTAAACACCGTAAAGCACTTTCAGAGCTTCTCCTAAAGCACAGATGCTCAGGAAAACCGGAATACCGCAGTGTTTTGCCTCTCTGTGCTAGATTACTGTCGTTCCATTTGTTGTTAATAAGCGATTAAGACATTGCTGCCTAAGAAGAAGGAGGAAAGATGCTTTTGGTTTTTGTACACATGCTTTTCTACAAATGCTTAATTTAAAATGAAAATTTCCCTTCCGCCAATAAATGATGCAAAACGCAGCATCATTTAATATACATAATGCAAAAAAAGATCAAAGTTTAGAGAAGAAGGCAGAGAATATATCAATCAAAATAACAAAAGCCAAAGCGGGGCGTAGAGGCAAGGAGGCCTTTCAGGTTAGCCTCAAAGATTTAAAGCGCGATTAAAATGTAATCAAAGATCGGGAAGCGAATGCTCAGATCATCAATAGATAATTGACGAAATCCGCTTGTTAGCAGCGTAACGGCGTTCGAGAGGCTCCTCCGCCGGAAGACGTCAGCCGGGAGACGGAGGAAAGCGAGCTCGGCTCAGCTCAAATCAGGGCGCCTCCCTTATGCCCTACCGAGTCTCCATAACTCTGCTCAAAATATTCAAATTAGGCCTCTCCTAATACCATCCAGACTGGGAAACTCAGTGCTGCTGTCGTTTCTGGTGCTGGACAGCTTCTCTTGGCCGTCCTCCAAATGACTGATTTTTACCCACAACCAGAAAAATATAAAAAACGCCCAGCAAACAGAAAAAGGGGGGAAAGCTAAACTTAAGGAAGCCTCATCGATTCTGCAGAAGGATTCCATTGGATTTGGCTTCAGGGACAGAGGGAATAATTGTGCTTTTGGAGAGAAGGTGGTGCTTCACTTTATTACTGTTTATGTTTGGGAGCCTCGGAGTGAAGACAGATCAACAGCTATGGTTTTAGGTGTTTTGTGGTGGAGAACCAAATTTACAGTCAGCCAAGATGTTTAGTGCGCTAGGATTTGCCGCCGCTTTGGGGAGCGAGTCAGGGAGTGGCTGCGCTGCGCGATGCTGGGCTTTATGAACGATTCACCTGTAAGACGCCACAGAAGCCGAGAGACGAGAGACTCGCAGACCTTTAATCAGTCTTTAATCCAGACTCCAGGCTTGGAGCCGCTGCTCTGCATAGTTCAGCGTTTCTCTGCTGTTCGCACCTCGATCAGCTCCAGAAGGGATTAATCAGCTGATCATTTCAGGAATTTTAAGCGGGAAGCCGCAGTTACGCAGGGCCGGGGTTTCAGGACTGGAGCTGAACTCTGAACTAACTGCACCAGCAAACTTACAGAACCACGTCTGTCGACACACGGCGTCGTTTTCCGTCCCGCGACTTTCAGTCTGATATTTAACGCTTATGTTTCTCCGTTCAAACGTCATTTAAATCAGAAACAGAGAGTAAAGCGATCCCGGCGGTCCGCAGCTCCGTCAGGGGGACCGCTGTTCACCTCTCGGCTGTGAACACCAGCTAAAGTTCTCTAAAGACCAGCATTGATCACGTCTGTGTTAATGAGCTGACGTCGTTTCCCTCCTATGATCAGAGTTCATCTCCTCTTTATGCAGCACCATGGGATCCTTTACCCACCCTGACGTGACGAGCCGGGGGCTTCTGTGCTGTTAAACGCTGTGAGAGACTCTCCAGAACAGGGGAGGGGCTGAGGATGAGATAAATATATCAGGAAAACACAGATTTGGTATCTTTCCCCCAGTTTAAGTGAGATCAGGAGTTCAGGGGAACTGTAGAAAGACCTCAGACTATTTTATCAACACTGTCGAGGAAACGTTTTTCTCCTCCAGAGTCGGGAGAGAAATTTTAGCCTCCTTCACCTCTAGTTACGTTCATGCGGCGCATCCAACCCAGAAATTCGGTCCCAGATATGGCGGCTACAACAGAAAAATCATGAGACTGTTAAATAATATCAAATAGACTTGCTTACATGGTTCCTGGTACTGAGTGTTAACAGACGTTTCATACTGTTTCAGATACTTTAGTCCATTTTATTCAAGAACTCCATTCTTAGATGCATCGCGATGCGGACGTGAACGATTCTGAATCGATTAATGAATGTTGAAAATCGATTTTCTAAATATTTAATTTATAATGTAATGTTGACGGAATGTAAAGGCGGAACTTGGAAGAGGGGAAGTGCAGCGCTCGGACAGTCTGGAGTCACATAACAAAACACACCACCGGATGAGCGAGAAACCGACCGGCTCTGCGTTAAAGCCAGGCTCGGTCAGGAGTCACAACCCAAATGTTAAGAAGAGCCATTCAACCAAAATCAGACCTTGGGAGCCAGGACATCTAATGTCCAGCGTGTCTCCGTGTGTGCTGATGTCCTAGTGTAGACTAAACAGTACAAGCGAGAGCGCAGACTTTGCTCGGCTTTAGGCTTCAGCTCAGCTGTAGCCGCTTTCCTCCCATCTTTTCCTCTAATGTAGATCAGTTTCTTACAAGTTTCTTGTAAAATGTCTCTCAATGTTTGGCTGTTTTATGAGGCTGAATCACGTCTCATTTGCCAGCTTCTTGTTCGAATTTACCTGTTAATTCGATCTTAAATTCCACCTTAAATTCTGCCTGAGGCGCCGAATGTAACTGCTGCATCATTTAAGGCGGAACAAGAAAATTCGAAAGAGAAGTGACTTCAACTTCAGAACTTTTTAGAGAGTCTCATTGCAGGTTTAACGTTCCAGGAAACCAACTGCATTGCTTATAAATGTGAATAAGTTCATTCGTCTCTAAATGCTCTTCTTTTTCCTCGCTAAAAGTCTTCTCAGTCGGTGAGAACCAGGGCTTTTACGCTATGCTGCACACTTTGAAGCTGAGATTCAGTGTCCAGTCTCAAAAAAGTAAAGGGCAACAGGCCTTTTCACATTATATCAAAAACTGAAAACTGACCAAAAATGGAGACATGAGGTTTTGGTCCAACATCAGTGTGCTTTTTTCCTGATGCTGAACAATAACGTAAGGGCTGTTGTTGACTGAAAATAAAATTAGTGTAGGGTCGTTTCTGACGTGTTCATATGTTCTGTGTGAAGAACCTGAACACCACAGTGGCTCAGGATTGGTGCCAGGCCCTGCAGAGGCTCATCCGCATCAAAGAGGACCAAATCCAGAGCGCCAACAAGTGCCGGCTTCGTCTGCAGGTCCCCGGCAGGCCAGACAAGTGAGTAACTCACCTTTGCAGCTCGGGCTGTAATGAAAGGGCTGCATCATGGCCACATCATAGGCTACGTTCACATTACCAGGTTGAAGTGGCACAAATCAGATTTTCTGCCCTAATGTGACTCAGACCTGATGCCGTTTACAGGCTGTAACTTCTGTTCGGCGCTGTTGCCATGGTAACGCTGATCCGATTCGTGGCCTTGTGACCTTAATGTGACGCTCAGATCAGAATTCATGTGCTTTTTTTCCCACTGAGCTGCGCCATCATTCAGTGTTACCGTGGCAACAGCGCCGACCAGCCGTTAAAGCCTGTAAACGGTGGAAAAGCAGCTCATCTCACCTTTTTCTCCTCCGTCTGGCTCTAATAATGAAGCTGAGAGCTGATCAGAGTTAATGATCTTCTCAGCGAAGCTCGTTCTGCTCGTTAGTTTGTGCTGATGATGCAGTGATTCAGTCACGTGACGTCACCGAGTAGGAGGAGCTCATGAGGGTCAGTTCAGGAGCCGGTTCATTACATTAATGACCGATTAGAGTTACTGACCTAAACGAGTCTGAACCGTCGAGTCAGAGAGACCGGATCTGAGAAACGAGGCCTGTAATGTGAGCGTAGCCTTACTGTTTGCCATGTATAGAAATAAATGCTGCAGAAACAGCTCATTTTGAATTCATAAACACATTTACATATGAACACTAATTCAGCCTATAGTTTAGCCCATGTATTCACATCGGAAGTGGTAAGGAGTGTTGTTACTGCAGACAGCCTGTAGAAGGCAAAGGCAGTACAATATAGGGCAGCCTATCAGAACAGAGGACATCTACATATACCAGTGTCTTAAAGGCGCATTAATAAAATAATCAGTTTAATTGAGGGAAAAATGGTGGGAGATGGCAGTTACAAATACATCCTGCTTTTGATAATGAGAGCTTGGAAAATGGTCCTATAAAGTGATTAAGAGCTGATGCCCCTCAGTAGAATCATAATAGGCCCTTCAAATGAGTTCTTCAGTAAAGCTTCTGGCCTCTGCCATCTCTATGGCCCTCATGATGCACTGCAGCAAAGCCAGCTCCTTATTTCAGTAATGAACCTCCAGACCGTGTGTTCTCTGGAAAAGGCGGATTGTGTGGGTTGCTGCTACATATGATCATGTTGAACATGCTTCAGTACAAAACGTGCTGTAAGTGACTCACGTAGGAGGTGTTGCATAAAACATTGTGGTAAATAGAGGAAGTGCAGGAGTCGCCCCAGTCCACTGAAGAATTAATTATGGTAATGACTTGTCTGGAGGAGTTTGATTACACAAATGAAGCAAATTATTTGTGCGTGTTTTAGAGTCGGCACTTTTGTTGCATGATCAAAGCACACTGGAATTACCAAATCCAGCAGTGGCGCACGAATGCAAGAAGGGAAGAAATAGCACAAAATATCAAAATGGCAAAGAAATTATTTCACATTATGAATACAGCATTAAGCAAAGGATCAAGGGAGAGTCCGGTAGGGTTTAAAAGAGTTGAGTATTTAGTGGGCGTGTGGTGGGGGGCTTTACGGTGGGAACAGTTGCCTTAGACATGAATCTCTATGGGCTCCTGAGTGGTGCAACTGTCATGATTGGCCCCTCCCAGCCCTCCATGTGCTTTTGTTTTGGTATTAGTCCTGGCCGTGTGACTTTTGTTTTGTTTCTTCCCGGTCCTGCCCCCTTGTTTCTAGACCCTGCCCCTGATTGTAACCACCTGTTTTCCACCTGTGTCTTGTTATCCATCGCTATCCCTGTTGTATTTAAGCCCTGTGTTTTCCCCTGTGTGTTTGCTGGAAGTGTTTGAATTGTTTGGAGTTGGTTTCTTCCGGCTTCTGTTGTGTTTATCCTGTGTTCCTTTGTTGTCATGTCTGTACCCCAGTCTCTCCGTGTTGGCTCTTTGATCCAGGACCGTTTTGATCCTGATTTTGGATTTGCCCCTAATAAATCTCGCTCTTCTCAGCGTGTGCGTCCACCTCGTCATCGCTCCCACACGGTACAGCAACCCTCTAAGCATTGACCCTATCATCAGGACGTGGTGAGTTCCATCCCTGGTCATGCTTCTCATGAAGTCCAAGAGCGCACCACTGGCCTCGTGTTCCCTGGGTGGGTAGGACCACAAATTAAAGTGGTCACTGAGGGACCAGGCGCCATCTCCCACTCACTCTCCGTTCTCTCCCTGCCGTCCTCACTTGGAGTTCGCGTCCCGCCTTCCTGCCGGCTCTCGTGGCTGTCTTCGGGGCCCGGGGGACAGACACATGCCATAGCCTTTATCAGTAAGAGTGCACCATTAAAGTCACAGGGTCCAGTAATGATGAGATGTATCTATATACTTTTGTCCAAAACATTTATTGTGTACCAGTAAATGATTGCGTTCTTTACTCATTTGAATTGATTGCTGCTGACTGGTCACCTTTAGACTGACGCATTGATGCGTTTTCACGCTCTTTCTTCACTCATTCCTTCTCCCATTGAGATGCATAGAAGTCCAGGCTATTCAGCTTCACTCCCAGCACTTAATTCATGAAGTGCTATTTGATGAATTCCCCTCATCCGTTTCCCTGAGCAGGTCCGTCCCGGGCGGCACTAAAAGATAATAGCCGGCGACAAACATTTTAATGCATGCCCAAGGCGGCATTACGATGATGGAGGATCCGGATACCATGTTCACTTTTACTCCGCCAAAGTCTATTACCTAGCGTTACATGTTCTGAGCTCTCCACAACCTATAGCGGCGCTCAGCTGCAAATTACAGAGCTAATAGAACGGCTCGCCGGATCATTAAGTTATCTTTGTGAAATTCACTACCTATAGAGCTGAAGGGAGAAATGGTTGACGGCTTGCGACCTTGATACGGTAGCATTGACGTGTCGGTATAGGAGCGCTTCACTAACCATTCAGCGCGCTCTTCAGCCCTGGCCACTGCTAGTCTCCATTTAGAGCGCCATAGTCGTTGCTCTTGGCTTCTGTTAAAGGGCCTTTATTACGTTATAATGTCACATTAGTGGTGGCTGAATGTAAATGCGTTGTGGCAGAGGCTGCGCCTCGCACCTGGACGTGCTTATCCTCCTGACATGGAGAGCAGGAGGTGTCACTCCGAGGGATGGCTGTGGAAGGGGAAATGAAGATGGATTAGCGTGGGATCTTTAGAGGAGATGGAAAGATGAGCGCGAATGGAGGGGAAGCAGAGAGAAAGAGAGCAGTGCTTTGCAAAAACTAGCCTGGTGTAAATAGCAGGGGCAGAATGACACGACCTGATGGAGCATTACATGACGACCTGATGGAGCATTACATGACGACCTGATGGAGCATTACATGACGACCTGATGGAGCATTACATGACGACCTGATGGAGCATTACATGACGACCTGATGGAGCATTACATGACGATTACCAGACACTTTATTGGAAACACCTTCCTTTCAGGCTACTTCTACTTTCTGGCCACTTTATGAGCAGCATAGGAACCTAGCAGCTGTAGACTGGCTGTTGACCTGATATTTGGGTGCTGGATCATTCACAACACGGCAGTAGCAGCATAGTAGTGTGTGTGTGTGTGTGTGTGTGTGTGTGTGGTGTGAGTTTATCAGGCGCAGTGGTGTCGCTAAGTTTTTAAACATATCAGTATTACTGCTACACTCCCTGAAATAAAGGTTCTAGACTGTCTCTAGGACAGTTCCCCTCTCGTCACTGGGGTAGGACCCTCAAGGCTCCATCTCAGGACCTTTAGTCAGGGAACATAACTGAACCATAATCCACTGAAATGATCTGTTCTAAGCTGGACTGACTCCACACACCCCGCCTCGCCTCGCCTCCAGGCTTTTACTCTACTGCTCTGTTTTAATACATTCGGTTATGAAAAGGAACAAATACCAACTTTTCACCTGGAGGGCCTGATTTAAGCTCCACACTCAGACCTTAATCCCACTGCTGGAGCTTTGAGGGAACATCTACACTGTTTGTACGTGGATGAAGGAGAAACGTTCCTGATCAAAACCTTCATTACTAACAGTGTAGGTTGAGAGTGGCTCACCACCTGACAAGGTCACACAGTGTCATTGATTCAAAGCACTACTCTTATGAAGCACCAGATTTTATAGCGCCCACTTGTGGAGAATCATCAGCCTGGCCACTGCAAAAAATGGTTCTTGTCAAGTAAAATTATCTTAAATATAATCAATAAATCTAATATTTGTCTTGCTGAGATTCTTATAAACAAAATTTAAGATTGTTTACTTTATTTTTAGACATTTTTCATTTGTTTTAAGTAATTTTATTAAATAACATTCTCACTACATTGGCAGATAATATCGCTTGTTGTAAGATTTTTTTTTTTAAAGTGGGTATTTTTTTGGTAAATGGTTGCCATATGACCACAATGTGCTAAAATCTAAAAAAAAAAAAACACAATCACACAATCAAAGTTTTCTCCAGAACCATAATTTCATTAAAAAACAAAACCAACAAATAGAACCTATACTTAGTGAAACATACAACCCAGTGATGTAAGTTAATATAGTTTCAATAGGTATTTGGAATGTATGATAATAACATCATAAATAAGAATTTCTGATCATGTGATGTCAAAAAGTATTTGTCCTTTCAAAGAAAAAAAAAACGTTTTCCACAATTACATAAGAAAACACTGATTACATGTCACTGCTGTTTAGTGAAATTGAGCTAAAGTAATTATTGCCATATGGCAGCACCGCAGAGAGGAGGGTTAAGATCGTTTCACTTGACAAGATGCCGTGTTTTGCAGTGCTAAATGTGAGTGAGTGAGTGGGTCAGTAAGCCGATTGTTCAGTGAGCCAGTTGGCGAGTCGGCCAGTGAGCGAGCGAGTCACTTTCACATCTTTACTCTTAGTGGACACTAGTTAATGTGTACACAACTAAACCAACAGCTGACACTTGTTAAACACAAACTTTTGCTTTATAAGCACTTTTTGGTCACCAATCCAGCGGCGCCCTCTCCTCCCGCTGGGCTGAACCTCAAACGGCTCCCTGCTCCCTACATAGTGACTACATAGGAGTTTAAATACTGGATCCTGCAGCCCAACAGAGCGAAACACAGCTAAGAAGCAGTCGTTTGGGATTCAGACACGTCCACACTCCATAAACGATGCACTGTTTGACTGTAGAGGCCAGAACCTCTAAACTTTCATAGCTAGAACACTGTTTAGGGAGTACAGAGCCGTTTGGGACTCGGCCTGGGTTTGATGAGACTTCTGACTGAAATACAGACGTTTGAAGTGTGTAAAACATTGAAGTGACATTTTTAGACTTTTACACTGCAGTTTTACAGTAAATCACACTGTCAGTGCTTTTCAAGCCTGTGATATTAATGATGGAGCTGTTTCGCCTGTCAACTCGCTGACCAGCCTGGTTCTAGATAAGAACACAAATCTCCAGCCCCTCAGTTTAAACAGAAAACAGGCATTAGAGTCAAAGATTATTCTAATAACAGCACAAGCTTTTTGTTTTCCTGCCGTGGTGGTCATAGCTGTGTGTATATCGTGGATTTTACAATGGTTTTGAACACAAATCAGCCAATCAGATTTCAGGACCGGAAATATTCAGTTTATAATTGTATTTTTTTTTTCTTTTTTATAATCATCATAAATTGACTATGGAGTTTGTTGACTAATTGTTTAGACATGATTTTTGGCTGATACATTATATTTCACTATAATACACTATATTTACAAAACTATTCACTCCCCCATCCAAATCACTGAGTTCAGGTGTTCCAGTCACTTTCATGGCCACAGGTGTATAAAGCCGAGCCCCTAGGCCTGCAGACTGCTTCTACAGACATTAGTGAAAGAATGGGTCGCTCTCAGGAGCTCAGTGAATTCCAGCGTGGTGCCGTGATCGGACGCCACCTGTGCAGCAAGTCCAGTCGTGAAATTTCCTCACTACTAAATATTCCACAGTCCACTGTCAGTGGGATTATAACAAAGTGGAAGCGATTGGGAACGACAGCAGCTCAGCCACGAAGATGCTCCATTGTCCTGAAACCCACACAGTGAAAGACCCAGTGGAGACACTAACATGTCTGTGGTTTCTCAACCCACTGTGACAGACAGAGCAGCCGTGCGTGCCTCACTGTCTCCAGCAGGAATTGCGGGTCCAATCTGCTCACTCAGATGTTTACAGGAGCCTGAGTGCTGTTCTCGGATCAGCTGACGTGCCTTGTATGTTCCTCAGTGTTCTTCAACACCCTGGAGGCTCATCATGAGCTAAGTGGGCACACGGAGCTTCTCTCCACTCCGTCATGTGCAAGACAAGAGAAAACCTGAATGAGTTCCTGAGAGCTCGACTGGCTCAAATCACGAAAGAAAAATTTTACAGATAGTTTTAAGAATGTTTGTTTATATTTGGGTCGTTCTACAGAAACGTCCACTGTTCTGTCTCTCCATAGGAGTCTCTGGTGTTACTGACCGTCACTGGTGTTCCTCATAATAAAGGAAACACCAGAGACGTTTTTAATGATCAATGCATTTTACAGAACATCAAACCACACGCTGTCCATCAGGGAACGTCCACTAAAATATGGATTTTGATCCATTTGTGTTTCTATTTTTTCACAGTGACCTCAGAATAAAGTCAGTCACACCAGTGACGTCAGCTAGAAGCTTCATATGAGATCATGAGCTGAATGAGAAGATCTCTGAGAACTGAGAGACACAGTGGACTCACCATGAGCTTTTCTCCATAGATCCTCAGAAAACAGGTCAGAGGAGGTCGAGTGACGTCATCGGTGTGACTTTTATTTCAAAATAAGAGACGCCGTAACACCAGAGACACGACGCCTGGGGGACTTTTATTATATAGTTTATAATATTGATTTGCCTTTTGTTTTATAGAGATTATTGCAGTTAAAATTGCAGAAATACGTTTTTTACTTTAAAATACGGCCTCAGCTTCACACACGACTGTGGGCACGAGCTCTTCTGTGGTGCTCTGAGTTCAACATGATTGATTTAGAAACCAATATTGCTAAATTGAGGCTTGAGAAGGTGCAACTGTTAAAATAACTAATTGTTTTATTTTTACAATATCAATAAATTGTAACCCTAACACGTTTTTAAGTGTAATATATCTGTAAACACTAGGGACACATAAATGGGGGTTTCTGTAAAATGAGCCAGATGCAGTTATTGGACATTAAACATTCTCAGGTATTCTTTAAAGAAAGTCTTCGTATGATTTCACATGTAGGTTATTTTTTTTACTTCAACCCCTTTCTGCAGGCCCCCTAGTGGCCATTCCACCAGGTGTAATATAATCACATAAAATATTTTCGTAGCTTTGTTAGCAGATGAATCCTCTGCTCTGAAAACAGCGCACACCTTCTTCACAAAGACACTCATGCAGAGATAAAGCGGACAGCACATCCTTAGCTTTCTTCATATCCAATACATACGGTTTGGCTGTTACATGAAAATAGCATTTACTGAGAAAAACCGGTTTTATAAATGATCAAATCAAATCAAATTCATTTGTAGCGCTTTTTATAACGGATGTTGTCACAAAGCAGCTTCACAGAATTCCAGAAAAGACAGAGTTTTAACATGAATGTAAAAAATGTAAAACCCCCAGGTGAGCAAGCCAGGGGGCAACAGTGGCCAGGAGAACCTCCCTCAGAGCTGAGGAAGAAACCTTGGGAGGAACCAGGCTCACCAGGGGGGACCCGTCCTCCTCTGGTCAAACTACCTACAGAGTTATTATACTACTAATATTAATAGCAGTAATATTGGTATTAGGAATAACTAGGAGTCCATGAGAACATCAGCGTAGGGTGGGCAGCTCGTCCAAGGCAGGTGGTGGTAGCTGGGGCGTGGGCAGCTGGTCTGAAGTGGGTAGCAGGAGGGCTCGATAGTCAGTCGTCCTTCAGTGTCCAGCCGGACATATGGGTGATTGTATACTCGGAAAGAAAGGAGGGAGAGGGAATTAGTTTTATTCTGTCCGTTTGTACATAAACAGGGAATGTGAACATTCCCAGAGTGTGGCTAACGACTCCGGCAGATCTGACTATGACAGCTTAACTAACAGGAGAGAACCAGAAGGACACACAGACACGGCAGCACTCTGAGACAGTCTGGCGTCCCTCCGCTCCACCGTCCACAAACCTGAGTGACCGCGTGCGAGCAGCTGGACGACGGCACCAGCGTCTCAGTTTACTATAATTCCCTGTGTCCATGGACCCCTGGATCTGCTGCCTTTATCTAGGGGGAACATTAGCTACCAAAAGCTGAACTGAACAAGTGTGTTTTCAGCCTAGTCTTAAAGACTGAGACTGTGTCTGAGTCCCGAACAGTTTCTGGAAGATCATTCCAGAGTTTGGGGGCTTTATAAGAAAAAGCTCTTCCCCCAGCTGAAACCTTCTGAAATCTAGGAACTATTAATAAGCCAGCGCTCTGGGATCTGAGTGGTCGTGATGGCTCATAATGAGAAATAAGGTCTTGCAGGTACTCAGGAGCGAGACCATGTAGGGCTTTATAAGTCAGTAAAAGGATTTTATAATCAATACGGAATTTAATAGGCAGCCAATGAAGTGATGATAGCGCTGGACTGATATGATCAGATGTTCTAGTTTTAGTGAGGACCCTGGCTGCGGCGTTTTGGACTAGTTGGAGTTTGTTTAAATTCCTGCTCGTACATCCTGACAGTAGCGCGTTACAGTAGTCTAGCCTGGAAGTAATAAAGGCGTGTACTAGTGTTTCTGCATCACGCAGGGACAGGGCATTTCTGATCTTGGCGATGTTGTGAAGATGTAGAAAAGCTGTCCTAGTGCTGCCGCCTGTGTGTTGATGGAATGATAAATCTGAATCTATTATAACGCCGAGGTTTTTTGCTGCTGAGGCAGGTGTGGCTGGAAAGTCGGTGAGATTTAAGATTAAATCTGGTGGTTTATTTTGGCTTGCTTGCTTATCTACACAGATGAAAACCCAGTGTTTCGTAAAAGTTTCCATCAAAATTTATTCCATCAATGTTTTGCAGAAAAGTGTAATGCAGAAACTGAGGGACCTCCAAAACAAGCAGAAACTGCATCTTCTAGTTCCTGTGAAAGGAATAAAGGGGATTGCGTTAGCTCTCTGGTCCTTTTTAGAACGGGTAAGATCTCAAACCCGTTATTATTCACACCACAACGTCTCCTGAACTCATCACAACAGACCACAGTTGGACAAAACTGAACTGGGGTCAGTGCCATTGAAGTTCACCGCATAAAGGATGCGTAGTCTTGATATTTTTAATTTGGTCACTGCAGTTCTAAAATTATTCAAAGCCTCTCTACACTCTTAAAAAGATGGTTCTTCAAGGGTACTTTAGATGCTTCTGTATAGAACCATGAACACTTAGAGATCCGTTTGCATGATTAAAGGGTTCTTTGCATTATGAAAATGTTCTTGAGATTGCAGATCACAGAGTGATGTTCTTTAAACATCTGATTTGCTCCGTTCACATTTCCAGGCTGAAGTGATTTTCACCCTAATGTGACTCAGATCTGGTGTTTTCAGCGCCGTGTGAACTCAAATCTGATCTGTTCAAATCCAACCTGAGCCACTTTCATATGTGGTCCTAGATCAGATACGTATCCGATTCGTGGCCACGTGACCTTAATGTGTCATTCAGCGTTACCATGGCAACAGCGCCGACCAGCCGTTAAAGCCTGTAAACGGTGGAAAAGCAGCTCATCTCACCTTTTTCTCCTCCGTCTGGCTCTAATAATGAAGCTGAGAGCTGATCAGAGTTAATGATCTTCTCAGCGAAGCTCGTTCTGCTCGTTAGTTTGTGCTGATGATGCAGTGATTCAGTCACGTGACGTCACTGAGTAGGAGGAGCTCATGAGGGTCAGTTCAGGAGCCGGTTCATCACATTAATGACAGATTACAGTCTCTGACCTAAACGAGGGTGAACCATCGAGTCCGAGAGACCGGATCTGAGAAACGAGGCCTGTAATGTGAAACGCAGCCTTTGTTGCACTGTACAGATGTTAGGTTCACTCTACAAATGCTTTTATCACTGATTGAGCACAAATTCCCACAGAAACCCTCCAAAATCTTGCAGAAAGCTTCCCAGAAGAGTGGAGGCTGTTATAAGCACAAAGGCAAAGGTTTGGAGAGCAGAATGCCTGTGGTTTTTTTTGCAATGGGATGTTCCAGAAACTCATATAGGTGTGATCACGTGTCCACATACTTTTGGCCATATAATATACTTCTGTTTGAAGAACAGCTGAATCGTTATTCTGAGCAGAAACGATTGGGAAAAATTAAGAAAATTTGAAGTTGTATTTTTTTTTTTATAGCAAGTTTAACCTTTTTTTCTCAAGTGTGAATTTTTTAACATTTAACATAATCAGATGAACCACGTTTATAATCTGAATTTTGTTTCATAAATCTACAGTTCCAGAAGTCGGGACGCTGTGTAAAATGTAAAGCAATGTAAATAAAAACAGAGTGCAAATGTTTTATTTACAAATCTCATATAGACCCGTATTTTATTCACAGTGGAACACAGAACACGTGTCAGATGTTGAAAGTGAGACATTTTACCATTTCCTGAAAAACATTAACGCGTTTAGAGCTTCATGGCAGCAAAGCGTCTCAGGACAGTTGGACAGGGCTGCGTCCACCACTGTGTAGCATCTTCTTTAATAACCTGTAAACGTCTGGGAAGCAGTTAGCCCCACCTGCATTGTTATGACTTTATTCCTAAAATATTTTGACTTTTTTCCTTGAAATATTACTTCTCTCTCTAAATATTACAACTTTTTTCTCAAAGTCTACTGTTTTTATTTTTATTAACATTGGCCCTAAAACACCGTCGTAGGGAAGCGGACACCAGTGGCTGGAGTTTTGGACAGGAATGTTGTCTTTTCTTCTTACTTGATCGCAGTTTCAGCATCTGATACGGGTTCTTTGTCCTGTTGTGAATAAAATATGGGTCTATGAGATTCACAGCTCATCTGCTTTTATTTACATTTATGTAAATTTTACAGTGTCCCAACTTTTTTTGAATTGGGGTTGTAACAACAAAATGACTGAAAGCCGGACCCTTTCGATTCTGATGGACCACACCCTTGCAGCATAAACGATTACAAGTATTACAGAACATTACAACCTGTTTGCAAACAAAGCCGGTCATGACCTGCTGGACTGCAGCAGCAGGGGCGAGTTTCAGACCATCTGCTGCCAGGACGCCGAGCCAAACTGTGTCCATTAAAAAGGCAGTTCCCTGCACGTCTGGGGCCGTGAGGTCGGTCTGCGCTGGGAGGTGATGGGTGAGGGTGAGGGCGGGGGCAGTTAGGCGCAGGTGACGTGGATGGTATCCCAGCAGTCCCTGGACACAGACGTGGCAGATGCTCACCTCCTGCTCCTGCACTGACGTTCAGGTTGTGGAGCAGAATCAGAATTAGCAGAATTTATCAGCCATATATGTTTTCACGTACAGAGAATTTGACCTGGGGCGACGACTTGAGTTTACTATCATTACATCAGTGAACAAAACACCCTGGTTAATTAATGAATTAATCAGGGTGCTGTTCTAATGTACTGACTCTGTTTAACAGCACTAAGATTCTGAAATAATTCCACCACAGCTAATAAATTGACTTTTAAGACACCAAAAATCAGTTTAAAATGAAATTACATCAATTAAGTGCAGTTAATCATCACCATTCAGCTGTAACGTAGATATGTAGCCCGACTGATAAATCAGATGGACTCGTGAGGCTTCAGTAGGTTTGTGTGTAATGGCAGAAATCCTGCCCACCCATTGAGCTGCAGCAGTGCAGACTTTCATAGATCTTTAAATGCTCTTGTTTGAAAGCTCAGCATTTTGAGAGTCCAGTTACCTGCTTAAGGGTTTGGTAAAATACGCAAGCCTATCAGTAGACAACTGGACATATACGCCCATTTTGAATTTGATACCAGCAACATGTTCCAGTAAAGTCGGGACGGGTCTGTTCACCGCTGAGCTTCATCTCCTCTTCTTTAACAGCTCTGTCAGTGTTTGGGAACTGAGGAGAAGCTGCTGTAGCTCTGACAGTGAGATGTTTTCAGTGGAATCAGTTTCAGGGGCTCATTTATCTTATCTGTCATTTCATAATGAGCCAAATGTTCTCAGTGGTGACCGGTCTGGACTGCAGGCAGGTCAGTTTAGCACCCGGACTCCTTTAATACGGAGCAGTGCTGCTGTAGTACAGTCAGAATGTGGTTTAACATCGTCTTGCTGAAATAATCAAGGCCTTCCCTGAAAAAGACGTCGTCTGGACGGCAGCAGATGTTGATAAAACATGTATATACACTATATTGCCAGAAGTATTTGGCCGTCTGCTTTCACACACATATGAAATTGAGTGAGATCCCATTCTTAATCCATGGAATGATTTGTGTCCAGTGGTTATAATCCCACTGACAGTTGACTGTGGAATATTTAGTAGTGAGGAAATTTCACGACTGGACTTGCTGCACAGGTGGCGTCCGATCACGGTACCACGCTGGAATTCACTGAGCTCCTGAGAGCGACCCATTCTTTCACTAATGTCTGTAGAAGCAGTCTGTCCAACCAGTGAAGAGAAGGTACTGGCAGCGACAGCTATCGGCCGCAGGATTGGCTTAGTGTCTGATAGAAATGCAAGTTCACTACCGAGGTGCCGATCAGTTGTCATATCGATCCTGCTTTACGGTGCGGAACCTTGGACCATTCTGGAAGCAGATATGTGAAAATCATCATATTCCGTATGCACTGCCTTTGTCGGATCATTGGTGTGTGGCTGACGTACTGAATTCCCAACAAAACCATCCGTTGACGATGCTGCAAACAGGCCACGGTCCTGACCGAAATCCACTGTCGAAGTGCTGTCGTTCATGGTTTGGACACGGCTGTCATACGCAAGATGCCAACGATCTCCGCCTGCCGTGTAGAGCACTTTTGAGACTGTGACAAAGCACCTGGAAGATGTGCCACGGGCACTAAAGAAGATATTTAGCACTGGCGCTGTCCGGAATCTCATTGGAAGAGGCCTAGGAACGTTCAACCCATGACTGAACAGAATGGACGAGTGAGTGACTGACTGGCAAAATTTGCATATCATTTAGGCCCTAATTAACATGCGCAGTTGGAGATTGGGCTCTGTTATGTACACTTGCAATATATTACAGCACCTACATGCTCTTGAGCGCAGTCTACTTTGTGTGCATTTATCCAGTGCTAGCAGTTTCCCTGCCGCCCGTAACCCTGCCGGCCTTTTTCAACATCAGGTGGGCTGCCAGAGCTGCCCCCAAGCAGGCCAGCCTGCGACATGCAGGGAATCTGCAGCTGCTGTTTGCTGTAGCCGATGCATAATCACGGCTGTGGATCATTAAGAGCCTTCAGAGTCTTTCCAAACTGCCTTTGTGTCGGCTCTCCTCCAGCCCGTGTGTCAGGCTCACGGGACAGAACGTGCAGTGTATGGATAGACGGCTCAGCAGGCAGAAACAGGCTGATTAAGTAGTTGTCTCAACCAGTTTTGTGTGAAGCTTCTGTCTGTAAGTGGATCTCTGCTGCATTTTAACTGCCTGGTATAATAAGAGGTACAGACCTGATCCTGATGCTTGCCTTTCAAGGGGAATTCCACCATTCCTGCATAATTCAGTCATTGAGATGTAAAGAAAGTAATTCGGAGTGTTTCGGTGAGAAATGATGCGTTACAAACCGGGATTTCTTTACAGCGGCGCAGGCAGAAATCAGGGCCCAGTACACAAAGCAAGTATAGCCGTTTTGTTTACTAACCGAGCCAACCAGTGGACCTACATGTGACTTCTGAGGTTTTTTATGCAATAATGATGATGGTAAAATCCCACACTGTCCCACCTTTCTCAGGCATCAGGCATCTTCAAAATGGTCTCATGTAATAGATATCAAGAGGAAGCTTGCAGGCATGAACCTGCTGAGATGTCTGGTTCCTATCACCACCATTGAAATATTTCATTCAGTATTTCAGCTTAAACCACTTGGAATGATTATGGTTATAAAACGAATAGCTCTGGTCCTGAAATCTGGTTGGCCGAGTCGATAAACACACGGGAACTGAACTCTGTATCACTGCACCACCTCGCGAAAAACCCTTGTGCTGTTAATGGATTAATCTTTGACTCTCATGCTGATCGCATGGAGCACCGAGTGCACTGATGAAGTAAGAACCCGTTTTCTGTTTAAACCGAATGGCTGGCGACTTATGTTCTTATCTAGAACCAGGCTGGTCGGCGAGCTAACAGGCTAAACAGCTCCATCGTTAATATCACAGGCTTGAATTAAAGCACTGACAGTGTGATTTACTGTAAAACTGCAGCATTAAAGTCTAAAGAGTGTCTGCATTTTGTTCAGTTGTACCGTCAAACCCAGGCTGAGTCCCAAACGGCTCTGTACTCCCTAAACAGTGTTCTAGCTATGAAAGTTTAGAAGTTCTGGCCTCTACAGTCAAACAGTGCATCGTTTATGGAGTGTGGACGTGTCTGAATCCCAAACGACTGCTTCTTAGCTGTGTTTCGCTCTGTTGGGCTGCAGGATCTAGTATTTAAACTCCTATGTAGTCACTATGTAGGGAGCAGGGAGCCGTTTGAGGTTCAGCCCAGCGGGAGGAGAGGGCGCCGCTGGATTGGTGCTGAATAAAACTCGTGTTGGTAATTTAGTGACCAAAACGTGCTTATAAAGCAAATGGTTTGCATTAAACAGTGCTGTGGTATCATATGTTCATCGTTACACGACAAAAACTTTAAAAAAACTCATGAAATGACCACAATATACAGCAATGGGTGACCAAACGTTCTTCCCCTTCAGTCCGTGGTTGCTTAGCACCAACGCCGTTCTCTAAAGGACCCACGTTTCTTGGCAGATCACTTGTTAATGTCGGTTATTATTTATAATTATAAGTTATTTTCTGAAAAGTCGTGTGTTTTGTCATATTTCATGTTGGCCCATGGCCTTGCATGGCGTTTAGCTTTATAGCATCTTATCAGTTCAATTACCTAGAGATTCCAATATTTTTGGGCTTTGCTTTAAAGGAGAGATTTGGAGGAAAGTCTCATTGCGCTGGAGCTACAAAGCTAATGAGCTAACAAGTACTAGAAGCTAGCGCCACCCAGGTAATCTCAAATAGACTTTCTGCTGTTTCAGCAACCGAGGATCAGAACGCCAAGGCCCACGCCTTCGGACACTGCCCGATCCACAATGCACCGAACCCCTACTACTGCATGGGACTCATGTAGCTCCTTTGGGCTGGACCCGGCCGGGCACCATGAGTAAATGCCCGGCCACCAGACACTCGCTGGCGCGCCCCTCCCCCAGGCCTGGCTCCATGGTGGGGCCCCGGTAACCCTGATCCAGGCAGGGTACACAAGTCCTGTTTATAATTATATTAAAAAATATATTAGGGTGAGAAGTTCGGTCATCCGGGAGGGACTCGGAGTAGAGCCGCTGCTTCTCCACGTCGAGAGGAGCCAGCTGAGGTGGTTCGGGCATCTGGTTAGGATGCCTCTTGGACGCCTCCCTCGGGAGCTGTCACAGGCAAGTCCACCTGGGAGGAGACCCCGGGGAAGACCCAGGACGCGCTGGCGTGACTATATTGCCCAGCTGGCCTGGGAGCGCCTCGGAATCCCCCCCCCGGGGAGCTAGTGGAAGTGGCTGGGGAAAGGGAGGTCTGGGCCTCATTGCTCAGGATGCTGCCCCCGCGACCCGAACCCCGGAGAAGCGGAAGATGATGGATGGATGGATGAATGGATGGATGAATGGATGGATGAATGGATGGATGGATGAATGGATGGATGGATGGATGGATGGATGGATGGATGGATGGACGGACTTTCTGCTGTGGTTTTTCACTCCGTGACGCACTGTTG
The DNA here is from genome assembly GCF_015220715.1 of Pygocentrus nattereri. NCBI lineage: Eukaryota > Metazoa > Chordata > Actinopteri > Characiformes > Serrasalmidae > Pygocentrus > Pygocentrus nattereri. The sequence continues at coordinate 549,397 of NC_051231.1, forward strand.
TCTATGAAAGCAGACAGAAGTATGTTGCATAGCTAGAGTAGAGGTAGCAGGCACCTCGAAGCCTGGAACCAAAGCTTTGTCCACTTTAATACATAACGCTGTAACACAATGTCGGAATCCCCGCTTCATTAGCTGTGTAGCTCCAAACTACAGAAGCAAACATCTTACTGATCTGATCGGCTACATGTGGTGACAGGAGAGTATATATCGCTGTTGTCGGATCAGAATCAGAATCCTTTATTGATCCCAGAGGGAAATTGCAGTTGTTCCAGTTGCAACCATTTATATAAAAGAATAAACACTTTAATAATTTTAAACAAAGATAAAGAGAAGTTTGCAGTATGTCCACGAGATTTAAGCTCTTATGAACACAGTAAAGTGGCGCTGACTGTAATAATTAATATTAAACATCTAGTTCAAATTATAGTACCTCTGAGTTATTGCACATAATTATTATTATTATTACCTATATGAACAGCACAGTTAGGTATTGATTATTGCACAGGTGGACCACACTCAGATGGATCAAAACCTCGTATCTCCAAAATGGTGACTTTACACACTTTACTTCTAATGGAAGTCAATGGAACCAGACGTCTTTCCAAGTCATTTTGGGCCGTTTCTTTTGGTCCGTTCTTCATTAAATTTGCACACAATGGAAAAAGCAACAGGTTTTTTCAGATTATAACAAAAACTGAAAAACAACAAGAATGGAGATACAGGGTTTTCTTCCGACAGCAGCGATAAATATATATATATATATATATATATATATATATATATATATATATATATATATATATATATATATATATATATATATATCGAGCTCACGCTGGAGCCTCTGCTGTCTTCTTCACTAAGTGTGGAGGAGTCATGAGTATTCTGCATTTGCTCGAACATCTGTCCTGCCCCTCTGCATTACCGTCTCACTCATCGCTGACCCTCCCTGCCACAAATCAGCCAGTGCCCTGCTCTCCATTCTGCCCTGCCCACCTGGGATCCTGCTGCTGCACTCTTACACATTAGGGGTGTAACAGTGCAGGTGGTGATCCAACTGCACCAGTTTTAGAACGTTGGAGTGAATTATGATTGATTGTGATATGTATGTACCAGCGGTCGGCGATGTGCGGCTCCGTTACTGCCCAGCTGAATTTTACCTGCAGTAAAGTAAAGCTCTGCTGATCGTTCAACACGGTTTTGGGAATAAACACTGGAGTTTCATGTAGAACGGCTAATTATTTATATATGTACATACAGCGGTGTGAAAAAGTGTTTGCCCCCTTCCTGGTTTCTTATTCTTCTGCTTGATTGTCGCACTTAAACGTTTCAGATCACCAAGCAAATGTAAATGTTAGACCAGGATCACACAGGTAAGCACAAAATGCAGTTTATAACTGAAGGTCTTTATTATTAAGGGAAAAAGAAATCCAAACAGGACCCTGTGTGAAAAAGTGATTGCCCCCTAAACCTAATAACTGGTTGGGCCACCCTCAGCAGCAACAACTGCAATCGAGCGTTTGCGATAACTGGCAGGGAGTCTTTCACAGCGCTGTGGAGGAATTCTGGGCCACTCATCTTCGCAGAATTGTTTTAATTCAGTCATATTGGACGGTTTCCACGAGCCGCCTTATTAAGGTCATGCCACAGCATCTCAATCGGATTCAGGTCAGGACTTTGACTCGGCCACTCCGTCTTAATTTAGTTTCTCTTAAGCCTTTCAGAGGTGGACTTGGTGTGTTTTGTCCTGCTGCAGAACAGGCGTAACATTCTGACCACCTCCTCGTTTCTATGCTCACTGTCCACTTTATCAGCTCCACTGACCGTATAGCTGCTCTCTGTAGTTCTACAGTTACAGACTGTAGTCCATCTGTTTCTCTGATACTCTGTTACCCTGTTCTTCAGTGGTCAGGACCCCCATGGACCCTCACAGAGCAGGTACTGTTTGGGTGGTGGGTCATTCTCAGCACTGCAGTAACACTGACGTGGTGGTGGTGTGTTAGTGTGTGTTGTGCTGGTGCGAGTGGATCAGACACAGCAGTGCTGCTGGAGTTTTTAAACACCTCAGTGTCACTGCTGGACTACGAATAGTCCACCAACCAAAAATATCCAGCCAACAGCGTCCTGTGGGCAGCGTCCTGTGGGCAGCGTCCTGTGGGCAGCGTCCTGTGACCACTGATGAAGGACTAGAGGATGACCAACACAAACTGTGCAGCAGCAGATGAGCTGTCGTCTCTGACTTTACATCTACATGGTGGACCGACGAGGTAGGAGAGTCTAATAGAGTGGACAGTGAGTGGACACAGTGCTTAAAAACTCCAGCACTGCTGTGTCTGATCCACTCAGACCAGCACAACACACACTAACACACCACCACCACGTCAGTGTTTTTTTACATCATGTTTAAGTAATAGTTCATACAGCAGAGGGTTAATGGAAGCAATGAAGAAGCCTGTGTGAATAACCATAATGAGCAATTTAATAAGAGTTAAACATTTAAAACCTGTAAATTTCATAATACATTGGAACCAATTCACGAAACCGTGAAACGAATTACAATCCAATCGAGAGGTCAGAGATTCATGCGCCTGGTGAGCATGAATGCCCAGCCTTTCAGCCGGCCTGCGTTAGCCACCAGGAGCTGTGCTGGTTACTGTGTCTGGAGTGGCGCAGGTGTGTAGCATCATCCACAGCATCAAGTGAAGTTAGGAATGGACTCTCTGTGTTGCTTCCAACCCCTCTGCCCTCCTGTCCTCCCATCCTGTGCTTTATTTTCTCCGTTATTTTTATTTATTTCTTTTTTACTGAGTTGGCAGAAAGTGTACAGGGTTATGTGTCAATTATGCGAGCAAACAGAAGCAGCAGGAGGCAAAGAGCTGGAACTTCAGCCTGAACTCTCGCCTTTCCTGAGAACGTTCAGAGGGTTTTACTCATCTTTCTGTTTCTCTTCAGTTCACAGTGCTTTACTGGCAAGAATAGAACAGCGTAGTTAAAGCAATTAACAGTAAACGCGTATGGAAGACCGCTTTTCCAGTAATACTGCACTGTAGAAACTCCTTAAAGGTTCAAATTACAGATATGATCACATCAACCAGCAAGACTTACTCTCTGCAACTTGGGCCTGATCCCATTTCACCCCTCGCCCCTTCCACTCAGCCCTTAGCCCGTTTTGCTAGGGGTGGGGTGCCCCGATTCTGGTGGAGAGAGAGGGGTGGGGTGAAGTGTTTGGGCTGCATGACCCTCCAAACAGAGGTTCTTTAGAGACTCACTCCAAACTGTGTTCAAATTTGACTAATTTCACCGTAAAGAAATATAATAAACACTGTATGATCTTAGATTAATGTTGTTTCAGTATGTTATGGTCCTTTTCTTCATAACCTAGTTAAATTACCCGTTCCGCCTTAAATACTCCAGCACTTCTGACTCCTGAAGCGCCAGAATGTACCTGCTGCTCCATTTAAGGTGGAACGGGAAAATTCGACCAACAATCTGGAGAATCTCTGACTTCAGCTTCACATCACTGAAGAATTAGGGGGGGTGATAATAAATAACTGCCCCCCTCTTTGAAGGCGTATGATCCCTAAATGTAACTAAAGCCCAGCAGTGAGGAGCTGAACTTTCCCCTCCTCTGCTGTCCCTGCAGACGGGCAGGGTCGCCTACAGAGCGGCGCTAGTAGCTGTTAATGAAGTGATGCTCTTTTATTAGAGGGTCTCATTTCAGAGGAAGATCTCAACCACTGCCCTGTAGCTCAGTTCAGAGGGGCAACACTCCAAAACCAGGGGTCTGGGTAAAGATAAGAAATGGGACTGGGCCTTTGTCCGCTTTGAGATCACAGTGTGGTCAAAGACAGCCTGGTCAATCTACAGTGGCCAGTTTCAGTAGCCAGGCTGCGCTCGCCGAGTCTGTTACTCTCTCTCTCCCCATTTGTATCCCTCTCTGTCTTTTCCCCTCGGGCCGTGTATGAATACAAAGCATGTCGAAGCGGCTGCTATGACAGTAGCTGATGCAGGCTGCGCACCGTTCTCCAGTCAATTACCTTCTAATGATGACTGAATGTGAATTGCCTCGCGTCTCCATGAGTCAATGCTCAGAGAGCCTCTTTAGTAGGCACAATGGTGGATATGGAGACAGAGTGTTTTTACAAGTGCTGAACATGTGCTTGACTGAGAGATGGGCCTTATCAGGTGAGCACAGGACAGGCTTTGTAACCGGGGAGAGAGAACTGAAATACTTCATCCACATTTCTGACCACAGAGAGGTGCATTCTTCCAAATAGTGTTGTGTGGTCCACCACCCAAACAATACAGGGTGATTCATAAAGATTGATCTGATTAAAAATGATTGATTTCACTGTAAATCATCACAGATCAGTGCAGTGAGCTGTAAACGGTTTAAATGAGCATAAAGTTTATTATGTAGTTCTACAAGGTCTCAGTCTGAACCTCCTCCAGCTGGACGGACGACATCAACACCACAGTCAAACTCATCCCAGACTGGACTGAGCGTGTCGGGCGTCGCCGCTCTCACGGCTCTTTCAGTGGGATCTCGGAGATCATCCAGTGCTGTGGAACCAGCGCCGAACGCTCTGAGCTGCTGGAGCTTCACTGCAGATGAAAATCCCGCTGCTCAGTTCTGACGGATTCACTCTGATTGACGTGGAGAACGCAGAACGTTCTGCTCAGGGGTCTCAGCTCCTCTCAGACTGAAGGAGCCGGTCAGAAGCTCTATGACCCCCTCTTACAGTTGGAGTGTGATTGGTTCCTCGGCGCCTGACGGCTGTAAAAATATGGGGCTTTGAAATCGGAGGAATCTTTTTTATCACCCTGTACTTTATCAGCAGTAGTGCTGTGGTCAGTGATTAATGGGTTCAAGGGGGTCTGAAAAATTGTGCGTGACAACAGACTGGCTGCAGTCTTTCATAGTACTCCTACATTGTGGGCCCACGGTGCTGTGTGGAAGTCAGAGACTTTCATTTCCAGTCAAAATGACAACTTATTAACTTTTCAACATCTGCAAAAAAGCTGAAAGAATGAACAGAAAATCACAGAAGCAGCTTAAATGTATTTGTTCAGGGTTTTTTTCCTTTATTACAACATCTATTGTTGCCTGGAGACCTTTTTCAAAGAGACCTGCAGGGATTTTTTCCACTCCCCCGACATGCAGTCTTAGAAGTTGGTTGTATTTTCTGCTTCCATGATTTAAAGACCCGGGGAACCTAAATCTGTGCTCCAATGTTCCACTGACCAGTGAATCACTGATTCGCCGTCTTGGATAACTCTTCCGTAAACATTCCGCTGACCAATCACAGGGCTGCGTCTCTGGCTCCGCCCACACAGAACAGTTTCAGAGTCAGAGAAACTTAGTGAGCAAAAGCTAGCAAGCTAGGCTATCTGTCTCTAGCTGACTGTCGCCTGATCATTCGTTTATTCACACATTTGTCCTTTCCTTCGTTCATTCTTTGCTTCATCTGTCCATTTGTTTGTCCATCTGCACGTCTGTTTGTCCATTCCTTTGCGTGTTGATTCGTCCGTCTAGTTGTTTCTTTCCACACGTCTGTTCGTCTTTGTACTTTACGTCCAGTTACTGTCACATAAAAGCAGCACGATCATATTTGTTTTTTATGCAACAGTGAGTTCCGCCCACGCGAGCCGATTGGTTGAGTTGTTCTAGCTGCTGTTATTTCACCATAACACCACAAACACTATCACTCCACTGAGACGCCGTTGCTAAGCAACCACTCTGACAGCTGTAGGAGACGCTCGAGCCATCTGAACATTTTCACTTCTTACTTTGCCACGAACAGAAAACGGACACTGTTAAGACCACATCTGACCGACAGCCGATTTGGTCCGACTCTGAAGACGAGACGACACTAAATTCCCAAACTGTCGTCACCACTGAGCAGCTTTTCAGTTGGCAGCTGAGACAGAAGAACAGCTGAACAACCTGGAATCAGCCAGAAATGAACCCAACACCATTCGCCAGACGTGTCTGATCTTCAGAGTCGGACCGAATCAGACTGAGCCGTAAAACTGACCCAGTAAAAACAGAGAAGCTGCTCAGTGGAGACGACAGTTTGGGAATTTAGTGTAAGGAGCTGGAGAACGAACTGCCGGCTGAGCAGCGAGTGGGCGGAGCTCGTTACTCTGACGTAGCAACGAGCTGCTCGTTAAGGAGCTGTAATTAGGAGGAAGGAGCTGAACATTAAAACATATTAAAGCCGCGTTCACGGCCAGTTTATTCATTTCTTACTGTATTTATTTACCTGCTGTATTAAAGCAGTAGAGACACTCCAGGAGGGAGTTATCACCAGTAACATCACGGCTGAGATGATCTACGGCCACCAGATCACAGCCGGGATGTTATTTCAGGATAACACACTCTCGGGTTCTACTGCTGTATGAGTGTGAGTGGCAGAGCAGACTAGGAATGTTATACAGAGAGCTGTCAATCCGGCTGCTCATTAGCCACGCCTACACTGTTCTGATCAGCGGTTTTAGGCTGTGTTTTATCATAATTATATCTTTCATTCAAGCTTTGCTGACATAACACTCAACTTTAGTATCTTAGAAGTTCCCTGTGACAATAATAAGGGACTTTAATTAATCCCAAGCACATTCAGTGATGTCATGGTCTGGGCTCGGGGGTGGTCAGTCCAATGTTTTATTTGCAGTCTTTGTTCTGTCCATTTCCTTTTCTTAGTAACGGCATCTTGACAGTTGCACCTCCTTTCAGGGTTGAGTAGTCTTCTACAGTGAAAGGTTGGAGGAAACAGCTGTGGAAGGTTGGAGGAAACAGCTGTGGAAGGTTGGAGGAAACAGCTGAGAAAGGTTGGAGGAAACAGCTGAGGAAGGTTGGAGGAAACAGCTGAGGAAGGTTGGAGGAAACAGCTGAGGAAGGTTGGAGGAAACAGCTGTGGAAGGTTGGAGGAAACAGCTGTGGAAGGTTGGAGGAAACAGCTGTGGAAGGTTGGAGGAAACAGCTGAGGAAGGTTGGAGGAAACAGCTGAGGAAGGTTGGAGGAAACAGCTGTGGAAGGTTGGAGGAAACAGCTGAGGAAGGTTGGAGGAAACAGCTGAGGAAGGTTGGAGGAAACAGCTGTGGAAGGTCAGAGATGAAAGCTTTCAGTGCTGTTAATCTGAAGGGGACAGTTTTGATGGTCTACCAGCTCTTTCGTGGTCATTAGGAGTCATTCTGTCTGTATTATTTTTCTGGGTCACGGCTGAATGAGCTGACTGAAAGGAGGTCTCAGACTTTTGCACAGTGCTGTACGAAGAACATATTTCAAATGAAGTGGTCAGTGAGTGGAAGTAACCCAGATAGCAGAGTTTCCAAAGTGGACGGTGTGTATATTGTCTTTGGTGAAGGTGTTTTTCACCTTCAGGTAAGGGTGGGTCACACGGACCAGAACGTGTCCTTTAATTACTCTTCCGGAGATCCTCCTGCTGTCGTGTTCTGTGGATGGGCGTTCATGCAGGGGAGACTTATTGGTGTTTCACTCTGCTAACAGGCTCTGTGGTGGAGTTCTAGACCATTAACCTGGTCGACTCCTTCGCTCAGCGTGAGGATTAACTGGGAAAAGCTCGACTTCATTCTCCACTCCGGCCTGTCCTCGCTGGCCCGTGTCACTGCTCCGCTATGACGCGTCCTCCCCGACCTTCACTCTGTTACCCCATTTCCGATTAAATTCAGGAGGAAGAGTGTAATTTGTCATGGCTGTGCAGTTGTGGGACTCTCCCTATCTCTCTTCCTTCCTTTCTTAAAGGGGACACGTCGTGGAAAAGCAAATTTCCCTTCCCTTTTTTGAAATGAACGAGTTTGATGTAGTATATTAACATTTATACAGTTAAATTTCATAGCTGTACTTTTTTATAATTTACTGTTTAAAAAAAAAAAAAGAATGGACCTGGAGTCCAAACATTTACACGCATCAGCCAGAACATTCTGACCACATATCAGCTCCACTGACCGTATAGCTGCACTCTGTAGTTCTACAGTTACAGACTGTAGTCCATCTGTTTCTCTGATACTCTGTTACCCTGTTCTTCAGTGGTCAGGACCCCCATGGACCCTCACAGAGCAGGTACTATTTGGGTGGTGGGTCATTCTCAGCACTGCAGTAACAATGATGTGTGTTAGTGTGTGTTGCGCTGGTGCGAGTGGATCAGACACATCACTGTAAACACTGTGTCCACTCACTGTCCACTCTATTAGACACTCCTACCTTGTCGGTCCACCTTGTAGATGTAAAGTCAGAGACGGCAGCTCATCTGCTGCTGCAGTTTGTGTTGGTCATCCTCTAGAACGGAGCATTTCACGCCAAACCCCTCGTATCTTATTGGGCAGAATTTTTGAAAAATCAGTGACATTTTCCTTTAATAGAGTTGAGTAATAAGTGGAATTACAGGCACAAAGATGTGGCAAAGTCGGTCTGAAGTTATAAGAACAGGAAAGTTCAAGTTCAGTAAAACAGTCTTGCCGAACTTCGCAAGGGATTACATTTACTTTCTACCTGCGGCTTTGCTCGAAGTGTTTTTGGCTTTGAGTTTAGAGCCAAAGGAATGTGGAGTTGGGACTTGGATGAGAAAATAATCCCAACAGCAGTTCTGTTGGATTTGCTCGCTTTGCCTTGTTGCAGAGTTGGACTGAGACTGCAGTGGGATCAGACAGGATGTGCTATCAGATATGATGTAAGAGCCCCTGAAACTGCAGACGCTGTGGAGAGTTCTTCCAAACTGAAGCTGAATCCGTCGCCTTCGCTCTTTGCTAAGTTTGAACCAAAACCCAGGATTCGTTCCAAGCACAGATGGAAGTCACTGCCGTGTCAGCTGGCCAGACGAGTGGAAGAGAAGCAGCATTCTCCTTTGTTTGTTTATCTGTTTATTTTAGATCTAAGTCCTGCAAACGTCTAGACACGAGACAGTTAGAAACTAGGACTTCTGTCTTCAAAGATTAGAATTCACTAAAACGGTAAAGTGCACCAAATTATACGAGTGCTTGTTTATTGCTCAGGAATATTCGCGCTCTGTCACTCACATTTGCCAACATATAAGCCAAATCCTTTTTGCCATGAAGAAAGAGACACTTAACTTCTATGTAGATCACAGGGAAAGCAGTAATATTGAACTTTGAAGGTATTTCCCTTCAAATGTACTTAAGTATAAAGTAAAAGTACTAAAAGAGGAATTCTGGCTCTGATGTCCTGTTATCATTTTTATAACCAGACTGGCTTCATGAACTCATTTCAGGTGAAAGTCCTCCAGCGTCTCTCTTGGTAAACCAGTCTTTTAATAGAAGGTCATTAATTAGTGACGCTGACGTCTATTAAAATGATCAGAAGCACAAAACACTGAAGGTAAACAGTTTCCATCAGGGAGAACCGAGTGGCTCTGAAATCACTTTTTACACACAAGCAAAGTTTCAGTTTCAGATTTATTTACAACTTAGTTCCAAGTTTAAGTTGAATAAAAACTGGCTTTAAACTCAGGATCACAGATGAGCTCCTTTACTATGTTGATCTGTAGGCGTCTGTTCATAAACATAAACCAGCCCAAACTCATTTACTATAAAATGAAACGGTGTTTGTAGAAATTCAGAAAAAAGCCGCGTCAGTCTCGACTGCATATGTGGACATATTTCTATATTGAGCTCTATTTACACAAAGTTAGGTTAGTTCATCATTTATGTTGAACAGACTCTCCTAAAGTTTTACGCTGCTGTATAGATTTTGCAGAAACAGATCTATGGTCTAAAACTGTAAACCTAACAAATGCACCTGTATGGTTGATGTTTCTGATAAAACTGGCCAGTGACTGCAGGTAGAAGTTGGGAGAACCCAATAAACTGGCAACTCTGAGTAAGCCGTCCATGGTTTTTGTTTTGGTACAGGTCTGGCCGTCCAGTCAGCTTCATGGTAGTGTTCAACACGCCGAGTCCTCTCAGCAAGATCTCCTGGGTCAACCGCCTTCATCTGGCCAAGATAGCACAGAGTGAGTCCTCATTTTGTGCCTCCTTTGAGTCTTCACACACTTGGATGACTTGTCATTCCGAGACATAATGCTTTCAATTGCTAAGATGTTTTGAAGAGTGCACAGTGACTGACAGGCTCTAAATGAAACGTCTGATGCTACCGTGGATGAACTGTTTTTCTCCTGCCGACTCATCCACGAGTTCACCAGAAGAAAGACAATTTCTATGACATTCTTCTGTCTGACCTTTTTTGCACCGTGCGGTCAGCAGCCGTGGTTAGAATGCCAAAATACCAAAGCCTGAGACTTTTTTTTGCCTCTTGCTCGTTGCGAAATATGCAGAGATAAAACTCGAATTCCTGCTGGAACCGTTCTACTATCTCATCTCTGCATTTACAAGGCTATGACTCCTCGTTCTTCCCATTTTTGTCATTTCTGGTGATAACCCAAAGAGCAGGTGTGTTTTATTTTGGGCTTATCATCACATAAACCTTGCTTTAATGTATTTTAATCTCGGGGGCAGGGGCATATTGAACCGCCGCGTCATAAAACATGGCCAATTTTGAGCAAGGAACATATCTCTCTGCTTCTTCTTGCACCCAAACCCCAGCAACACCGTTCTGCCTGATACACCTGAACATGCTTGTAAATTCAAACATGCTGTGTCCCACAACGTCATCAGACCACTGCCTATTGCCAACGGCAGTGCAGTCATTGTCCTACATATTCCAGAGTCTCCAATACAACAATAAACCTGAACACATCACAAGAAATTTAGGCTCAACCTGACCGACACTGCAGCACTTTACTGTGAGGTGTGTGTCACATAAAATGGTTACAGACAGCCAACACAACACAAGTTGAGGGAAAACAACACCTGCAAACTTAAAACCTAATACATGAAACATGAAGCCACCTTGGGCTTAAAATGGACATTTCATATCTTACCTTAACGAACTGATGCATTAAAATGGCTCTGATGGCCTATTTTTACTCATGTAAACATATTTACATCTTTCTTTTTTAACACAAGCTCACCTCACGTTTCAGAGGCTGCGATACGAGTATAAAACGATTATCAATGCATCTTGAAGCAGCTTTTTTTCTGTACAGGGTTTCTGTTTTTCTCACGGTGTGAGGACCTGGTAGTGTTAAAGCAGAGTATCTGTAATGAGCCATAAACAGAAGCTGTGAGGCTGAACCGGAAGGTCCTCATGAGACGCTGCCGCCGCTCATCTGCAGCCAAACGCGCTGTTACAGTGGAATAAGATCCAGTGGTAATGAACGTCCACACAGCGCATTACAGCTATTCTACCTGTTTATTCAGTGATTCTAGAACTTCGGTTCTGGTCTTGTTGTAGAGAGTTGGGGCGTCACTGTGTCAGTAGAATATCTTCGAGACTGGACGCTGAATCTCGGCTCCAAAGCGTGCAGCATAGCGCCAAAGCCCTGGTTCTCACCGACGGAGTGCGGAGGCAAGTGCTTGGCAGTAAAAGTTGCGAGAGAGGTTGCATTTCCAAAATAGTTTAGTGTGACACAACTCGCATATAGTGTGGCTCATATCCAAGTCCTTTAACCCCTTCAACTTCAGAGAAGCCAATTGCTTCCGTACACTAACCGAGCTCAGGGGTCAGCAACATGCGGCTTTTCCTGATAAAAATAAAATAATCCCTGTATATCACGCACACGCATACACACATCACATTCCGTTTCTTTCACATTTTATTCTTTCCAGTCATCATAATTTTAGCAGTATGAGGTTTGGTCAGTAGGGGGAGCCAACCATACTGTTGTTTTGATGGCTCCCTGCAGAAACAACCGCATGAATGAGGGCCACTTCAGGTACTTGATATGTAAATGAGGCGCTGGTAGGATGTGGCTTGATTTCACGCACTAAGAAATTTTTTTACGCTCAAATCTCTCCTGTTCACGCTGTGCACGAATCAGACACGTAATAGTTTGGACATCATGAAAGGTGGTCAAGTCTGTGCTGGTTTTATGTGAGTAAGGGTCAGCCTACTTTCTTATGGACAGTATTTCAAAGTGAAACTGTGTAGCACTAAATAAAACTGTTTCAAAGCACAAAGAAGCATGGAACCACTTCAGTGTGACACAAAATTCAAATTCAGTGCATTGCAGTTGAATTGCGAGGTCCACGCTAAAGAAAAACACGGATAGAGCGTTGCCTAAAAGCACTTGGCATGAAAAAGCATCCATCATTGTTCACGGTCTGACCACTGGCTCAGTGGAGGGTGGGGAAGAGGTATGGGTCAGTCTTGGAGATAGAGAGCGAGAGAGCGAGAGAGAGAAGCACTCAAATACAATCATCCATTCAGCAGGCTGGTCTTGTTGCACTGAAGCTGCATTCAAAATGCGTACGTGCGGTTTTTTGGGTTTATTCTCGGGTCGGGCTCAGGGCATGGGCGGAATGGCGAGTGCTTCGGATGCGTGAGTGAACTTGTGGAGGCTCTGTTCATTTTTCCCACAGCACAAAATGTCTTATTCTTGACCAAATACAGTCCATTTAAGAGGAAGGCCTTGTTGATGAATCAGATTTATTTGATATATTATTAATAAGGATTTTAACACAAGCATGATCTCTAACAAACTAACATACAAAAATCAAACAGACCACAGAACGATGCCAATGTAATGACTAGCGCTGGACGATGTAGCCAAAATATAACATCGCAATTCTCGAGACAAAATGATCCGAACTGTGTAAGGGGACATCACTCATCACAGACTTCCTGCAGTCTTTCTTCCTTTCAAATACCCATATCATTTATAATATTAACATTTCTAATGCTTTTTTTATCTTTCCGTGACACAATTGACCAGAAATACTGGGATAAGATTTATTATCAAAATAAACTGATGTTTGAAATGATTTGGTCACATGGCAGACAATAGTTTTAATGCATTTTGCTTTACAATTTAAAGAGAAAAAAGTAGAAAAGCACGCTAAAATATAGTGAGTGATGCTGAGCCATCCTGCAGCCTGAAGCAGTCGTTTAGAAGTCAGAGGTGTGGGGTCGGGTTTTTCAGAACACATCATACATCCTTACAGGTTACAATCATCCGATTCATCCACTCGGGGATGGGGTCCAAAAACAGCCCACGTTACAGTGATCTCTCACACGCTGTGTGCAGTTACACATTTCTGCCAGAGAGGTCTCCAAATCCCCAAAACTTGTAGCTTTAATTGAAAAACAATAACACACACACACACACACACCTTCTAAGCCACTTCTCCTTCTGGGTCACAGCGGGTGCTGGAGCCTATCCCAGCAGTCATTGGGCGGAACACCCTGGACAGGTCACCATTGCAGGGCAGACACATTCACACACACCTAGGGGTAATTTGGCGTGTCCAGTTGGCTTGACTGCATGGGTTTGGACTGTGGGGTGAGACCAGCGAACCCGGAGGAAACCCACACAGACACTCGGAGAACATGCAGACTCCACACAGAGAGGACCCCGGTCACCCGGCTGGGGAATCGAACCCACCGCGCCACCAGGCCACCCCAAAATAATACGTAGTAATGAAGTATAAATGATAAATCAGCATGTTTAAGGTTCCTCCTGTGACATCATGATCTTCATAGAGGACATGACTAATATTTACTAAATTTGGTTCATGTAGGAATAAAAAGAAAACAGACTCTCTCCGGTTTATTTATTTATTTTTCAAAGTTGTGGGATTTGCCACCATTTGACCCGAATGCAACCAAAATCTATGAACACAATGATGTGTCGTCATTGTTTTGTCAGTTGTGGTGCTTGATGGTTTGTGAGCCCTTTAGAGTCTAGTAGAAACCAAATTCCACAAATGAGACAAAAATATTAGAGTTGGTCATTTATTTATTAATAGAAATGATCCAATAATGAAGATTTAGGTCAAATTAATGCAGAAATCTAGAAAGTTCTAAAGGGTTAGAACCACTGTGAATGTTGTCGTGATGCCCTACAGTCTTTACACTCTTTACAGCAAAAGGTGACACAAAGGGTCTTCGAGCGACGCCACAGAAGAGCTGCTTTTAGCTCACAGTCAATCAATAAATAAATAAATGAATAAATAAATAAAGAGATTTTAAAGCGTGAAGAACCTTTTGGGCAGCCTTAATTTTAGGAGCGTGCTATTAACAAAGCTGCAGGAGAAAAATGAGCCACTTTAGGGTTTTAGCTTTCAAGCTTAAACGACTTAAGTTTGACAAATACAGCATCAAATGGCTGGAAGTGACATAAATTGAACTCTAAGAAAAGATGCGTTCTGGTTTCAGCCGCTTGTTCCATCAGCCGCTTGTTCCATCAGCCGCTGCCGTTCTAATCTCGTTTCTATTCATAGCGACATGCAACAGACATTCTCGTGTTTTAGCAGATTGCAAGTGTTTTGCTAAATTGTTGTGTCCACAGGAACAGCAGTAACAGCCGTCCACGTAGCACTCGTCTTGCTTGATAGGCTCCGGGTGTTGAAAATGGTCTTATGGTGATGGGCAAATAACAATCTTGGCTGACACTAAGTGGGTGTTGGCAGAATAAGTGGCACGATCCCCGAAACCGTGCTAGCTGGCGACGGAGCGAAAGCATTTTTGCACAGCCTTTCTGAGGAAAATCTCTCTCTGTCTCAGTCTTTCTCACGTTCACTCACCCACAGAGGAGTGTGTTCATGACAAGAAGTGCCTATTTGTTTGCATGGCTGCCCTTTTAACCCCCCCCCCCCCCCACCGTCCTCCCACGTCCACACAGCGGTCAATGCCCTCCTTTCTAGCCTGTAGACCAGAATGGCTCGTCTTTCTTTCTTCGTCGTTTTATTTCCTCTGGTCATACTGCCTAAGCCGACTTTCACAGTTCGGCAAGCACGGCCTTCCTATTTTCGCCCGTGGACGCAGCAGCATGTTAAAGTCCCACCTGGAGTCGGACCCCCTCTCGTCCTCTCCTGAGAGAAGCGTGGTTGTGATTGAACCTGGCTAGGATGTCAATTACCCCTTAATTACATCACACCCACATGTTGCCTACCCATTTAACTAAATGTAATTACATGTGTGTGTGTGGGGGGGTGATGTTGATGTAATTTCATGGGTGGCCTGCTGTTGCTAAGCTCTCTCGCCTCCCCTGTGGAGATGTTGGACTGATATGAGCTCAGGAGGCCCCAGGCCACGGCGCCGGATCTCCCACAGCCAACTAATGAATCAGGCTGGAAACGGCAACATCAGCCTCCACATCCCCACCGTCCCCTGTGTGATCCAGGTGATTGCGCTGGCAGTTAGAGCTTCGAAAGCGGAGGAGACAAAACACACACACCACCCGCGAAGCCCCACGGCAGCGTTAATTAGGCGAGGGGGCAAAAGAAATCACAGAGGGGACTCGACTGCCTTAACCTAATGAACGGCTGGGGATTCAGGCTGATCTGTATAACTGATATGGCTGAAACTGATGTTTATTGATCTGTTGATTTAGTCTATTGACTGTTACGTGATTTGGCAATGAATGTAAATATTATGCCTTCCGCATTTGACGCTCACTTCACCCCCACGAATTACTCAGAATTCTGTCTGAGAATTTTGAGCTCTTCTTTTGTGTTGCCAGATTGGGCAGGATCCCTCTGAAAAGTGTTTCTTTTATTTTTGTTATTTTCCTGATTTTCCTATTTTTCCTGATTTTATCCCCAGTTTGATCATATCCAGTCCCCCAACCCCCCACCCCAATCACATGATGCCACTAGTGCAGGCTTCCTCCAAGGCCTGTGAAGCAGCACTACATCTTTTCGAACAGCCGCTGACGCAATATTGTTGGGTAGCCGAACGCAGTCGGAGAAAAGAACCGACTGGATAGCGTTGTGCAGAGTGATGGGTGGTGGTGGGGGGATCCATCCTGCCCACCCAGAAAGAACAAGGCTAGTTGTGCTGTCTTGGACTCCCAGCCACTGATAGTTTTAGCATCACCAGGGATGGAACTCAATGTTGATTATAATAATATCTTTCCATATAATTATATAATGGTGAAGTATTTGAAATAATAATAATTGAATATTGACATTTGAAAATGTTCAGGAGTTACAGCCCTACTTTTGTTAGATATAGCTCAGGTACTCTTACTGGTTACACCTCATGGATCTGACTTATAACTCACTGACTGACTTACTCACTCGCTCGTGTTTAGCAGGCTGAAAATTCTCCACAAGAGGGCACCTTTAGCACTCAGTGACCCTGTGTCTCCTTTGTTTTTA
The DNA here is from genome assembly GCF_015220715.1 of Pygocentrus nattereri. NCBI lineage: Eukaryota > Metazoa > Chordata > Actinopteri > Characiformes > Serrasalmidae > Pygocentrus > Pygocentrus nattereri. The sequence continues at coordinate 565,594 of NC_051231.1, forward strand.
GCTGAATAGCAGTTGACGTGAAGCTCTTTCTATAATCGCTGTTGTGAGTAGCTATTTGACTTTGTCGGGTAATTGTGCTGCTCTAATAACCAGTTATTACATGGTGTCTTTCTTCAAGCATTAGTTATCACTGTGACACAGCAGGCAGCTACTTGGCCTAGCTGTATCATAGCATAAAAGTGAAATTTTAAAATTTGAATATTAATAAAACAAGATTATACCAACAACACTTCTAGATATGGAAAAATCATAATTTTGTTCCTTTCAATCATAAGACAGTAAAGCACGCTTAGTAAAATTCACCTTAGACGTGATGGTGAATTGGCAAAGCAATCAATTCTCACAAAAATAAAGACAGACTAGGCTAATTAAGTCTAGTGCAGTGTTCTTGGCCAGATTCATGAACTGCTTGAACCCTCGGGGTATTATTCAGTTTATGATCTTACCTTATATTATTCAGTAACTACTATGAAACTAATATGTAAGTTGTGTAGTCACTGTCTGGGCCTGCTTGTGGGTCCTTAAAGGGCTTGAAAATCAAGCTGGACAAAGCTTTTAGTTGATCAAGTGAAAAAGACCCAAACTGTAAACTGTAGCACATGGCTGTGTTTGATACTCCAGCTGAAAGATTTTAGGAAATCCACATCTTTGCCTTAAAAGCGGTTTGAAGGCTAATTTACCTCACAGCACAAAATAAGAACTGAAAACTTAGAGGCCACAATATTCCAGCTAGTCTTGCAAGCCAAACTCCTGGAAGTCTTATAGGTTTCATCAGTCATTATGGGCAAGAATGTTCTATTTTAAAAGACCAATCATAGGCTGTTGTTATTGTGTAGTGCTACAACAAAAACACACCCACATGAAACAAAGCGGTATACAACGGCTGAATATTGTTTGTAGAGTAAATCTTGCTCTAACAGACTTATGTTCTTGGTGTTCAGAGAAAGCAACTGCTTGCTGCTGATAACCAGTTAGCATTTAACAAATTCCATCCTTCTGGCCCTCTTTCATTCATATTGATTTCATTAGTCCATCCAATTCCATTCCACGCAGTGCTTCCAACCATCTACACCACAGAAAGGAAATCTCGCTTTGATGAGGACTAAAATAAGCCACTGCGCAAGAAAGGATGCCGTGCTTAACACAACCAGATAAGAAAAAAAAGACCACCAGTAAGCAATACATGTCTGGACCCCATGCTGCGCAGCCATGGAAGCAGGGATGTGGAGTCTCGTGCTTGAACAGGGTGGAGGGCACCATTAATTATGACAGTGCACAAGCTGATAGTGTGCTGTTGCATCTCATTGGTGCTGAGAGGGAGGCCTCCTGCTTGCCCAGGCTGAGGCCTAATTATTACGACTCAATCCAAACAGTTTTAATGAAGCTTTTCAAAGACTGTGGTAGGATTATTTTCGGCAGGCACTGTGTGGTCTTAACCAGGCTCCAGCCGAGAGAAACCAAACATAGACAGCATGCACACATTCTTGTTTTTATACCTTGTCAGGACACGGGGACTCTTCACTCCCCCATCCAAATCACTGAGTTCAGGTGTTCCACTCACTTCCATGGCCACAGGTGTATAAAGCCGAGCCCCTCGGCCTGCAGACTGCTTCTACAGACATTAGTGAAAGAATGGGTCGCTCTCAGGAGCTCAGTGAGTTCCAGCGTGGTACCGTGATCGGACGCCACCTGTGCAGCAAGTCCAGTCGTGAAATTTCCTCACTACTAAATATTCCACAGTCCACGGTCAGTGGGATTATAACAAAGTGGAAGCGACTGGGAACGACAGCAGCTCAGCCACGAAGTGGTCGGCCACGTAAAATGACAGAGCGGTCAGAGTCAATTACTACAGACCTCCAAACTTCATGTGGCCTTCAGATCAGCTCAAGAACAGCGTAGAGAGCTTCATGGAATGGGTTTCCATGGCCGAGCAGCTGAATCCAAGCCTTACATCACCAAGCGCATTGCAAAGCGTGGAATGCAGTGGAGTAAAGCGCCGCTACTGGACTCTAGAGCAGTGGAGACGTGTTCTCTGGAGTGACCAATCACGCTTCTCCGTCTGGGAATCTGATGGACAAGTCTGGGTTTGGCGGTTGTTGTGGGAACAGTTTGGGGACGGCCCCTTCCTGCTCCAACATGACTGACCACCAGTGCACAAAGCAGGTCCATAAAGACGTGGATGAGCCAGTTTGGTGTGGAAGAACTTGACTGGCCTGCACAGAGTCCTGACCTCAACCCCATAGAACACCTTTGGGATGAATTAGAGTGGAGACTGTGAGCCAGGCCTTCTCGTCCAACATCAGCGTCTGACCTCACAAATGAGCTTCTGGAAGAACGGTCAACAATTCCCATAAACACTCCTAACCCTTGTGGAAAGCCTTCCCAGAAGAGCTGAAGCTGTTATAGCTGCAAAGGGTGAGCCGACATCACATTAAACCCTATGGATTAAGAATGGGACGTCACTCAAGTTCATATGAAGCCAGACGAGCGAATACTTTTGGCAATATAGTGAATGTACATACAGGCACTTCAGTTCAGACTGGTTGAGCTATTCTTGGGTTATAGAAGTGTGTAATAAACGTTGTTCCTGTCGACGGGTTCTGCCCATTTAAGTGGTTAAATGTTATGTAACACACCTGGAAACATCTGCATTCGATATCAGGCTTTGGTAGTACTGAAATACGTGTAATGGTGTAACCAGGATACAAAAAAGGATAACTGTACAGAAAAATGGCAGTAATCAGATTACAGTACTTTAATGCAGCAATCCCTTGGATTGGATTACAGATGACATTTTAAAAAGTAAATCAATAATCAAAAATGTAGCATTTTTACATATTTATTCATGTTTTCCTTTAGTTTGGCACCTGGTTTTATATTTAATAAGAATTTTCTAAACCTGACCGTAATCCTAACGTCAGTATAATAATAATAATAATAATAATAATAATAATAACTCTTGTTCAGAAAGTGCACAAAAGAAGTGCTCAAACACACACACACACACACACACACACACACACACACACACACACTCACTCTCTTCTGGAGCTAGAGAGGGCACTCGGCTGTAGGAAGAGAGAGGTTTGAAATTATATGTATTGGAATCAGCAGGAGGGATATGGTGGAACATGTGGCAAGAGATTTTGTCTGTGTGTACATTGTGTGCTCTGTACTTGAGAGAGAGAGAGTGTGTGTGTGTGTGTGTCTGTGTGTGTGTGTGTGGGTTTCAGGTGGAAAAAGGAAAAAAAATAAGGGAAGTACAAGAGAGAAATTGTGCAGATAGAGAAGGAGGACAAAACAGACTTTCAAGCCTATTGTTGAGATGGATTAGGATGAGGAGGCAGTTGAATGCGACTAGAATAGGATGGTATTGCAGAGAGATGGAGGGAGAGAGAGATGGAGAGAGGGAGAGAGAGAGATGGAAGGAGGGAGAGAGAGGGAGAGAGAGAGATGGAAGGAGGGAGAGAGAGGGAGAGAGAGAGATGGAAGGAGGGAGAGAGAGGGAGAGAGAGAGATGGAAGGAGGGAGGGAGAGAGATGGAAGGGGAGAGAGAGAGATGGAAGGAGAGATGGAGGGAGAGTGAGAGAGAGAGACATGGAGGGAGGGAGAGAGAGAGAGGGAGGGAGAGAGAGATATGGAAGGAGAGAGAGAGAGATGGAGGGAGAGGGAGAGAGAGAGAGACGGAGGGAGGGAGAGAGAGATATGGAGGGAGAGAGAGAGATGGAGGGAGGGAGAGAGAGAGATGGAGGGAGAGGGAGAGAGAGAGAGAGACGGAGGGAGGGAGAGAGAGAGAGGGAGGGAGAGAGAGATATGGAAGGAGAGAGAGAGAGATGGAGGGAGAGGGAGAGAGAGAGAGAGATGGAGGGAGAGAGAGAGAGAGAGAGACAGAGATGGAGGGAGAGGGAGAGAGAGAGAGAGACGGAGGGAGGGAGAGAGAGATATAGAGGGAGGGGGAGAGAGATGGAGGGAGAGGGAGAGAGAGAGAGACGGAGGGAGGGAGAGAGAGATATGGAGGGAGAGAGAGAGATGGAGGGAGGGAGAGAGAGAGATGGAGGGAGAGGGAGAGAGAGAGAGAGACGGAGGGAGGGAGAGAGAGATATGGAGGGAGGGAGAGAGACGGAGGGAGAGGTCTGAGAAGCAGACAGACGATGATTAAGCCCAGCACTCAGTGGTGCCGCAGGGAGTCGTGCAGAGAGGCGGGGGGCTAACAGCTCAGCTTTAGCACGCTAGCTCTGCCTCTCCATCTCCACTCACTCGCCCGCAGATCGATGGCCCCGGCCACAGCTTCCGCAGTCCCCCGATAAACGAGGGGGCCGGGAAGAACGGAGCAGAGCTCTGCCGGCTGACGTTAGGAACAGCTGCAGGGAGAACTGCACCTACCGGATAGCCTGAGCTACAGCCTGCGCGCAGTGGGCTTGCTGCTTGGTGGTAGTAGCAGAGAACCTGTAGGGAGAATTACTCTCTGCAACGTCTTCCGGCTTTCTCAGACGCTAGGGGGCGCTCCTGAGCAAGTCCAACATGACCGGGATTACTGCTTTAATGATGTGATTTTTCAGTGCTGCTGTCTCATTTTGATATAACAAAGCTGAGAAAACAAATCGATTAGGGCTTTTCCATATCAGTGTCACTCAGAAATGACCACAGTGCATCCAAAAATAAAGGCAGCATGGAACTTGAGCTTCTTTTATGTGGTTATAGAAAATAATTTCAATCAATTTTCCAGGATATGTTAATAGTACACTGACGTCTTCCAACAGCAAAAGCGCTTCCGAGGTCGCATCATCTTCTCATGCGTAAACAGTTCTCTTGCTGTTTTTTCTTAGTCAGAATAAGTGGTCAAACACTCAGCACATCAAACATAATGGGTTGTTTAGTGGCTTTGTTTCCTGCGGCTGCTCTACAAACAGATTCCTTTCTGGTTGCCATAGAATCCCCACAGCGTAAATGCTTAAAGTCCCTATTGATGGCTCCGAAGCTCCTTTGCAGTTTTGCTATGCATCTTATCCACTTAGCGCCCAGGAGCCAAGGCGTACGGTTGTCATGGGAACTGCACTTACAAATTGGACTGACTCGTGTCAGAAATGTAGGCCTCTTGTCGTTGTCGTGGTGCTGCAATGTGTGTGTGTGTCTGTGTGTGTGTGTGTGTGTGTGGGGGGGGGCAAGTAGGTAATCCATGTGCAAAAGCGTATTAGCATAGGAGGAGCAAGAGGGAACGAGATGATCCAGTGCTGCTGTCTCAAGGCAGTGGTTTGGCCATGAAAGGGAGCCGCCTGAAGTTGCTAATGTATAAATGGAGGACGCGCTTTGGAAATGCCATCTAACTCTGTTTGCCCGAAGCGTTCATTAAGGAAAACTGGTACGCTGTCATCTTTACAAACAAGGTTTCATGTGTCTTTCGGCCTAATTCTTTCTACCTCCAATTAAACTACAACCCCATTTCAAAAAAAGTTGGGACGCTGGTCACCACCCTGTAAAAGGCTGCACCATGAAATAGCGCAATGATTCAGGAATAACATTTCCAAACATTAAACAGCAAAGAGCTTCTGCTTTCCATCGTCTACGGTGCAGAACATCATTAAAGACTCAGAGAGTCTGGAGAAATCTCTGTCTGTGAGGGACGAGGCTGAACACCAGTATCTGCTGGCCGTGATCTTTGGGCCCTCAGGCAGCACTGCATTAAAAACAGACATGATTCTGTAGTGGAAATCACTGCATGGGCTCAGAAACACTTCTGAAAACCACTGACTGTGAACACAGTTCATCACTGCATCCACAAACGCTGTTAAACTCTAAAACACAAAGAAGAACCCAAATATAAACAGGATCCAGAAACGCTGCCACCTTCTCTGGGCCTGAGCTCTTTAAAATGGACTGAGGGGAAGTGGAAAAGTGTCCGGCGGTCCGACGAACCAACATTTGAAATTCCTTTAGGAAATTATGGACACTGTGCCCTCTGGGCTGAAGACCACTCAGCTTGTTATCAGTGCTCAGTTCTATAGCCAGTATTCATGATGGTTTAGGGGGCATTAGTGCACATGGCCTGGGTGACCTGCTCATCTGTGAAGGCCCCATTAAAGCTGAATGATATAAACATGTTTTATCAACATCTGCTGCCGTCCAGACGACGTCTTTTTCAGGGAAGGTCTTGATTATTTCAGCAAGACGATGTCAAACCACATTCTGCATGTATTACAGCAGCACTGCTCCGTATTAAAAGAGTCCGGGTGCTAAACTGACCTGCCTGCAGTCCAGACCGGTCACCACTGAGAACATTTGGCACATTATAAAATGCAAAATCAGACAAATGAGCCCCTGAAACTGATAAACAGCTGAAATCTTATGTTAAGCAAAAATTGGAAAACATTTCACTGTCAGAGCTACAGCAGCGTCTCCTCAGTTCCTAAACACTGACAGAGCTGTTAAAGAGGAGGTGATGTAACACAGCGGTAAACAGACCCCGTCCCAACTTTTTTGGAATGTGTTGCTGTCATGAAATTCAAAACGGGCAAAGATTTTTCAAAAAACAATAAAATTTCTCAGTTTTAACATTTAATATGTTGATTTTGTAGTATTTTCATTTAAATACAGGGTTCACACGATTTGCATAATATTGCATTCTGTATGTATTTACATTCTGCACAGCATCCAGCAAAGCCCTCTTTACAGTAGACATCTCTCCTTGCTAAGGATGCAGCTGACGCAGGCTGCATTTCTCGTCTGTAACGTCACTGACGGCTGTCTGATGTTGCAGCAAACCTCAAAGGAAGCGCCTTTCATGTTTGAGTATTCAAAGGACTTAGTTGGTTAAGTACCTTCAATCACTCCACAACACCACAGCCATCCAGTGCCTTGCTCTCCCTGGCGGGGTTGGATGGTCCTCCTTCTCTCCATCACTCTAGTCAGTGTGGGCATCTTTTAGCTGATGTAAAAGAATTGGCAGTTAGCGTTCTCCTCCAAGCGTGTTGAGCTGTCCAGTGATGTGTTAGTGGCTGTTAGGGGCTACTGTTCCAGCTTGGTGACATCAGGGTCTGACCATCCCAGTCTGGTCAGAAAATGTGTAGTTTGCAGTGAAGAGAATTGCCACTCAGTAGTGTCTTCCAGATTTTTCAGACACTAGAGGGCGCTCCCGAGAGCCCAGAATAAATGGATGCAAAATTAGAGTTTGGAAATGTTTAATCATGAAACCTTGGGCCAGACGTGGGCTGGAGGTTAGGGAACTGGCGCTGTGTCCAGAAGGTCGCCGGTTCAATCTCCAGAGCCGACAGTCCATGACTGAGGTGTCCTTGAGCAAGACACCTAACCCCCACAGAACCCCCTGGGTGCTCTGGATTGGGCTGCCCACCGCTCCGGGCAAGTGTGCTCACTGCCCCGTAGTGTGTGTGTCTGCTCACTAGTGTGTATGTGGTGTTTCACTTCATAGATGGATCAAAAATTTCCCCCATTGTCACTTAGAAAAAAGCAGAAATAGTTTGAAAACAGAACAGCAATACAATATTTCACCAGTGATGCTATAATTTGAATATTTTTAACTTCAAGTTGTAGGACTTTCTAACAGTGTCAAGTACATTTACGACATAAATAATCGCTTCACTCCATCAGCTAATTAACTAATCCGTACTGAGTAGCTGTAGAACCAGCATGCTACTGTCTAACATCTGTTTACTGCATTTGGAAAAATACTGTCTTTGATTTTTTGAAATGTAATGTAAAAGCAGTGAAGATAATTAATCAGCCTACTATCCAAAATTAAAGGAAAGTCCCACACAAATGGTTAGAAACCTCTTTATTCTTAGTGGTTCACTCCTTTCTCCCGTTTATTGAGGGCTTGCTTGCGGGCTGCCTCTGGCATTTTGCTATAATGTGAGCGATAGGAAGTGACCAGGCTCCCCTTAAACGGGCTCTGGTCTGGTCACTGTGTTAAGCTAGCTCCGCCCCTGTTGTCGTTCATGCCACCTGTGTTTAGTCTGTAACCCCTCCTGGTAATCAGGCGTGTCAGCTGTGTCTGGTCAGTGCTCATTGTTTACACCCCTCTATTTTTGCTGTTTTTATTGCTGTAGATTTTATACTTTCTATTTTTCATTTCTTTTCTCTGTTCTCTTTTTCTTTGTTTCCATAGTTTTGCCCGGTTTCTTCTTCATTTGAGTTTGTTTCCATACAGAGTCTGTGCTGCGCTATCTGTACCTGCCAGCTGTGTTGTCAACCCGTACTTTAATAAACTTTACAACTCCTGTTTCCTCGCCTGCCTCATTACAGCTACACTAGTGTTATTTGCACTACTTACATAAGGCGTGATGTAAGTACAGCGTACTACGGCTGTGTCATTTCAGTGTCCTCGCATACCAGTGCAAGCAGGGACTCTCCCAGAGAGTCACTCTTGGTTGGTATAGTGTAGTGGGTATATAGTGGGTGGTGTAGTGTAGTGGGTGTATAGTGGGTGGTATAGTGTAGTGGGTGTATAGTGGGTGGTATAGTGTAGTGGGTGTGTAGTGGGTGGTATAGTGTAGTGGGTATATAGTGGGTGGTGTAGTGTAGTGGGTGTATAGTGGGTGGGTGGTATAGTGTAGTGGGTATATAGTGGGTGGTATAGTGTAGTGGGTGTATAGTGGGTGGTGTAGTGTAGTGGGTGTATAGTGGGTGGGTGGTATAGTGTAGTGGGTATATAGTGGGTGGTATAGTGTAGTGGGTGTATAGTGGGTGGTGTAGTGTAGTGGGTGTATAGTGGGTGGGTGGTATAGTGTAGTGGGTGTATAGTGGGTGGTATAGTGTAGTGGGTGGTATAGTGGGTGGTATAGTGTAGTGGGTGGTATAGTGGGTGGTATAGTGTAGTGGGTGGTATAGTGGGTGGTATAGTGGGTGGTGTAGTGTAGTGGGTGGTATAGTGTAGTGGGTGGTGTAGTGTAGTGGGTGTATAGTGGGTGGTATGGTATAGTGGGTGGTATAGTGTAGTGGGTGTATAGTGGGTGGTATAGTATAGTGGGTGGTGTAGTGTAGTGGGTGTATAGTGGGTGGTATAGTGTAGTGGGTGTGTAGTGGGTGGTATAGTGTAGTAGGTGTATAGTGGGTGGTATAGTGTAGTGGGTGTATAGTGGGTGGTGTAGTGTAGTGGGTGTATAGTGGGTGGTATAGTGTAGTGGGTGGTGTAGTGTAGTGGGTGTATAGTGGGTGGTATAGTGTAGTGGGTGTATAGTGGGTGGTATAGTATAGTGGGTGGTGTAGTGTAGTGGGTGTATAGTGGGTGGTATAGTATAGTGGGTGGTATAGTGTAGTGGGTGTATAGTGGGTGGTATAGTGTAGTGGGTATATAGTGGGTGGTATAGTGTAGTGGGTGTATAGTGGGTGGTATAGTGTAGTGGGTATATAGTGGGTGGTGTAGTGTAGTGGGTGTATAGTGGGTGGTATAGTGTAGTGGGTATATAGTGGGTGGTATAGTATAGTGGGTGGTATAGTGTAGTGGGTGTATAGTGGGTGGTATAGTGTAGTGGGTATATAGTGGGTGGTATAGTATAGTGGGTGGTATAGTGTAGTGGGTGTATAGTGGGTGGTATAGTGTAGTGGGTGTATAGTGGGTGGTATAGTATAGTGGGTGGTGTAGTGTAGTGGGTGTATAGTGGGTGGTATAGTGTAGTGGGTATATAGTGGGTGGTATAGTATAGTGGGTGGTATAGTGTAGTGGGTGTATAGTGGGTGGTATAGTGTAGTGGGTATATAGTGGGTGGTACTTCAGCCTCATAAAATGTTGAACATTAAGACATTTCACAAGAAACTGAAGTACTTTGCGGACAGTTTCCTGCCAGAGATGTGAGAAAAGTGGCTATAGTTGAGTTAAGCGGACTCTTCTCGGCTCTTCTAAACGTTCTGGGCTGCTGACCCCTGGTATAACAAAAACAGTGCTTCATCACTACAGGGCTACCGACTCTAACCGTCCACCAGCAAAGCGGGGGTGTAGTACAGGGCTGTATGCTTAGAGTGTGCAAAAGAGTAAAGACTAACTGGAAAGCTTGTTGTGTACGCATTCCTAGCATGTTTATGATCAGTAAACATCAGCATGAATTCAATTAACATTCCCTCGGCTTTCCGTTGATCCCGGCAATACCCTCCGAGCAGCAGCTGGTTTAATTAGTCTGTATTTTTTGCTGCTTTTTCCCAACTCTGACAGGCCGGACTGCTTTCAAATTAATCATCTCAATAGATTTAAAGCAACGAAGTGATGCTGTTCAATAATGATAATGTGGAATTAGCCTGAAATCCCTCACAAAGCGGCGCTCCGGCTAATTTGCCCAGCACCCTGAAAAATCGCAGCGCCCACAAAGTTGTTATGCAGCGTTATCTGACACGATAAACAGAAGCAAAGAAAACCTTCCTGCTGTTGTTTTGTGTGGCCTGCTGGTAATTAAAACCGGGGCGTTTGCACTTTTGTCATTGTGGAGTCGTCCACCGTCACAGGCTTGAGCGGCCGCAGCAGCTGGGTCTTTCATTGCTAGCGGCTAGTGCTAGGACACCATTTGGCGCTAATCAAGAGGCCAAGGCACTTTAGCTGAATGAATCAAAGTGTAAGGCTGCTTGATCAGCCCTCTACAGCCTCCCTTGGAGGCTGACTGCAACTGCGCTCGTGATAGATGTACTTCATTATGTATTCAGTGGGTATTAAAAAGCCATTTATTTGTTTCCCAGGGTTGGGGGGCCAGAGCGGAAGGGCTTTAATAGTTGTTGCCGCTGTGGTTGGCAGCAATAGTCTACTGTACATGAGAACCCAAAGGACGGTGTAGTGCGTAGCTACATTATACCACTAAATAGCATCGCAGTGGAGCAGCAGGGCACAAAATGACTCTAAAAGACAGGATGAGTGCCGGAGCAGCATAACAGTCCTTAATGAATAAAGCCCTTTATCAAAGAATCACACAGGGGCGAGATGCCACTGAGCGTGCAGCGGATGGTTTTTATTTCTGCAGATGTGAATAATATATGAATATTGATGCTAAAGTCAGAGTCAGGCAGTCTCTACACACACAACACCTAGAATCAGCAACGCTCTGCTGTGTGGCTGGCATGAGCTGCTGGTGGAGACAGTTGGAGGATTCAGCCAATTTCTCAGAATTTCTGCATAATTCATTTGTTGAAGTGTAAAGAAAGTCATCCAGACTGGTTTGATGGAAAATGGCTCATTGTAAAGAAACTTACTGAGTCAGATTTCTTTACAGTGATGGTGATAAGAACCAGGTTCCAGTGTCTCCAACACAAGCCTTTTTATTTACTATCCAAAACGACCAGCTAGTCTACACCTGTTAGGGTTTTATATCACTGTTGTTGGAAGAAAACCTTGTATCTCCATTTTCATTTTTCAGTTTTTCTCCTAATTTGAAAATGCCTGTTGCCTTTTATATTGTGGGTAAATTTCATGATGAATGGACCGAGAGAAACAACCCAAAATGACGTGGAAAGACGTCTGGTTCCATTGACTTACAGTAAAATTATAAAAACTATAGTTCCAATGTGTGTGTGTGTGTAAAAGAGTCAGTAGTGGTGATAGGAACCAGACATCTGAAGAGTTTTAATGCTTCCAAAGGCTATTGACTGAGACATGATGGTTTTTAATGATGGTGAAGCCATTTTTATATTGAAATCATCATTGAAAGCCCTAAAATGGTAACTTTACAGGAGAGGGGAAAAAAGCTACTTTCATTTTAATGTAAGTCAATGGAACCAGAAAAAAAAAAAAAAAATCGACGTGTTTCAGTTTTGACATAATTTGAAAATGCCTGTTACTCCTCACATTGTATAGACATTTCATGATGAATGGACTAAAAGTAACGGCCCAAAATGACTTGTTCAACCTTCTGGTTCCAGTGACTTCTCCTGTAAAGCTCCCATTCTGGAGATACGAGGTTTTATATTTATGTGTGAATGTATATGTTCTGATTTAGCTTGAACCTCTGTGCTTGTTTCAGTTCCTAAACCCACAACTGCTTCCTGCAGATACTTGATGTGAGTTTCTCATTCTCTCAGTTTTCTGCTGTTCTTTTCCTCCTTCCTCTTCTTCTTGCACCCCCTCCTCTCTCCCTCTCTCCCTCTCTCCCTCTCTCCCTCTCACTCTGATTGTACCTATAGCCGTGTACCTCCCAGTTAAACCGCAGTCCCCCCTGACCAGACGCGTTCTTGTTTGCTTATCCACGGCTAAGCGGCTCGCGTTTCTCTGACACGACATTAGGCAGGAGGACGGCGGCTGTGTTATTAGCGATGGAGCGAGGGAGAGGGCTTGGCTGAGTAGAGCTGGCTGGCTTAGCGCCGTGCGCTGGCCAGGGCACCGGGGTTTTACGCGGACAGAATGCATTATAACTGATTCATTAGCGCCGCTAGGCCTCGCTGCACCCGGGCAGCTGGGCTAGGACTCCTGTCCATCTCTCATTAATGCCTGGTTCAGTCCAGCACCTCGGCATTGTGTGTTTATCATTGGTGCGCGGCGCAGCGCCCATTATTTCTTAGCATTAATATGTTTTAAAGAGCTAAAGGTTAGCATGAGTGGTCACCGCACTGTCACTAGCGGGTGATATCTCGTATTCCTTGGCCAGAACGTCGGACGCGGTCCGATTGTGCTTTGAGGATTTATAGCTTCCCTGACTCGAAAATCAGCGAGGAGCACAAAATTAAGGCACGCTAGTTCTGCTAAGTGAATAATTTGCCAAAGAAAGTCAGAGAGCGTTCAGGTGCGGTGGGAATTAGCAGACCCGCTGACCCACGAGCGCTGACGGACAGCCTGGATTCTGTTGCCTTGACCCATGTCCCTTTCCCAATCCCTCTGAAGGGCACGATGCATGATGAGGTCAGGGATCAGCTGGCGTTTATATAATTACGGAGTGCTCGTGTTTGTGCAGACGGTGGTTTTGGTTTGGCGAATGGATAAAGGGAGGCTGGTGAGCTGGAGGGATTAACTGCTCCAGTAGGTCAGGAAAATACATGAACTTTTCTTGTTGTCTGTGCTGTGGATGCATCAGTAACAGCGCCGAGGAAAAGAAACCGGAGTGCCGGACAGCCGAGTTCGCAAACGGCTGAGGACTTCAGAACATCGGGACTTTTATTAGAGCTGTTTGAAATCCTTGAAGATCAGCTTTAGTTTTCCAGTGAAAAGTGAAAGGAGAGACGCGGACAGACTTTCTTACTTGAAATGCTCTGAATTGCTGCACGTCACAGTGACCTGCACGTCAAATAGCTGCACATGCGCTTTGTCCTTTATCAGCCATGCAAAAGGTCATTCTGTTGCTTTGGTTTTGGAAAATGTGCATTTAAAATGCACTCACATGTCATTTGTACAACTCCATTTCCAAAAACATTGGGACGCTGTGCAAAATAAAAACAAAATGAAATGATATGCAAATCATTTAAACCCAATATTTAATTGAAAATAAGAAACTTATCCAATGTTGAAATTGAGAAAATGCATTGTTCATTGAAAAGAATTTGCCCATTTTTCGGAAAACACGACTGTGAACACAGTTCATCACTGCATCCACAAATGTTGCTAAAGCTCTAAAACACAAGAAGAACCCAAATATAAACAGGATCCAGAAACGCTGCCACCTTCTCTGGCCTGAGCTCATTTAAATGGACTGAGAGGAAGTGGAAAAGCGTCCGGCGGTCCGACGGATCAACATTTGAAATTCCTTTAGGAAATCATGGACACTGTGTCCTCCGGGCTGAAGACCCCTCAGCTTGTTATCAGTGCTCAGTTCTAAAGCCAGTATTCATGATGGTTTAGGGGGCATTAGTGCACATGGCCTGGGTGACGTGCTCATCTGTGAAGGCTCCATTAAAGCTGATTGATATAAACATGTTTTATCAACATCTGCTGCCGTCCAGACGACGTCTTTTTCAGGGAAGGCCTTGATTATTTCAGCAGGACAATGTCAAACCACATTCTGCATGTATTACAGCAGCACTGCTCCATATTAAAAGAGTCCGGGTGCTAAACTGACCTGCCTGCAGTCCAGACCGGTCACCACTGAGAACATTTGGCGCAGTATGAAATGACAGATAAGATAAATGAGCCCCTGAAACTGACGATCAGCTGAAATCCTGAATCAGACAAGAACAGAAAACATCTCACTGTCAGAGCTACAGCAGCGTCTCCTCAGTTCCTAAACAAAGAAATCTATATGTACATGCAGTTTGCGTGATGTTCTAAGCTTTCTGGATCTACATTAGCTTTGTAGCTTTGCAGTTATTCACAAGTACCACCTTTTTGAAATGCTTTCAGATGAACCTCAGCAGGTCCTTACCATTATGTAACAAGAGAGCAGTCATGACATGCTTCAGTATCCGCAGGTCAGGCAGCGAAGCATGTGAAATAGATCTTCATCGCAGTGTCCTTCCTTCACTTCCATTTGAATGATGACTCTTCTGTTCTTCGCTAAATACAGAGCCAGCAGCCCCTGTGGCTTAAATTCACACACTGCAGTTGTGTATAAATATGAGGCACGAAATTACAGTGACTTGTATCTATGCAGTGCTGGACAGTACCTGAGTATCTGAGTATCTGAGTAAATGTAATTAGTTTCTGTACTTTAGTATTTTTGGTGTATCTGTACTGAAGTTTCTCCATTCTGGACTTTTTCCTTTCACTCCACTACATTTCAGAGTCTAATATCCGACTTTTTCCTCCTACATTTTGAGAAATCTGTCGTTCCTTTTGGTTTCTGTGTGTATAAAAACGTAACATGTCAAAACGAAAGAAGCGCAAAGCCAGAGCACCAATCAGGGCCCAGCGGTCACTTTGTTTAGAGCTGGTTTTGACCTGTTGGTCATACCGACCCAGTGCAGCACGCGGTTCAACGTCAGCGCAGCAGCGTAAAACTTTGGGAGAGTCTGTTCAACATAAATGATGAACTAACCTAACTTTGTGTAAATAGAGCTCAATATAGAAATATGTCCACATATGCAGTCGAGACTGACGCGGCTTTTTTCTGAATTTCTACAAACACCAGTTCATTTTATAGTAAATGAGTTTGGGCTGGTTGATGTTTATGAACAGACGCCTACAGATCAACATGGTAAAGGAGCTCATCTGTGATCCTGAGTTTAAAGCCAGTTTTTATTCAACTTAAACTTGGAACTAAGTTGTAAATAAATCTGAAACTGAAACTTTGCTTGTGTGTAAAAAGTGATTTCAGAGCCACTCGGTTCTCCCTGATGGAAACTGTTTACCTTCAGTGTTTTGTGCTTCTGATCATTTTAATAGACGTCAGCGTCACTAATTAATGACGTTCTATTAAAAGACTGGTTTACCAAGAGAGACGCTGGAGGACTTTCACCTGAAATGAGTTCATGAAGCCAGTCTGGTTATAAAAATGATAACAGGACATCAGAGCCAGAATTCCTCTTTTAGTACTTTTACTTTATACTTAAGTACATTTGAAGGGAAATACTTTAGTACTTTTACTCCAGTGGAGGTCTAAAGGGAGGAACTTCTACTTTTACTGGAGGAATATTTTACCTTGGGGGTCTCGACTTTAACTCAGTACATGGTTTGTGTTCTTCGTCCACCTCTGTATCTATGGCAGTGAATTGAAGATGCAAAGCAAAGAAAATTAGTTTGCATTCTTCCTGCGTTCAGTACTTGCTCTAAAATAACTTCACCAATGAGATCAAGAGCAGTGAAATCTGCATTCCAGTGCTAAGACTTTAGCTGTGCACAGTAAAAAAATAATATTTTCAAATTGAGGTTATTGTGACTCAGGACTGTAAGGTCAAATGAAGGGCAGTGATGCGGTTGTCATATTCGGCAACACCAAGGAAACCTTTAATACAGACATTAATTAGGCAATCATTTTGAAGAGGAAGTGCATATTTGCAATGCTTTGAACTCCAGTCGTCTCTGGGCTTGATCTGAGTCACGCCATCATTTGGAAGGATAGTCCGAAAGATTGTTTGTTTTTTTTTCTGTGTGTGCTTTAAAGCTTCCCCGTTTTACTGTGTCCTTCAGCAGCCCTGTCTCGTTCTCTCTGTGTGGCACTTTTATAGTTTGCACGTGTCTTTACCCAGGAGAAACTTACTTTGTATCAAAGCTTTTAGCTTAAAAGACTAATTACTTGGACGAATCTATTGAAAGAGGGACTTGCAGAGCAGCAGATTTTACGCCATTAGGCTCAAAATATGTTTCGTAGACCCGTGTAAAGCAATGGATTAATCACAGATGCAGTCAATCAGCCGAGACATGTTTCATAGCTGAAATCCGCTTCTTTAGTTTTTGATGGGAGATGCATGTGTCCTCTCCATGCACCTCCATCAATACATGCCCAGAAACTCGTCTCAACTCACTGAAAATGCATCCAGATCTTCGTTTATACTTAAACTTAAACTATATACTTACTATACTTAAACTCCTCCACTTGAGGCAAGAGCTCATCCCCGACCCAGAGAGGGCTCTCCACCCTTTCCCGCGTGAGAACCATGGCCTCGGATTTGGAGGTACTGATTCTCATCCCGGCCACTTCACACTCGGCTGCAAACCGATCCAGTGAAAGCTGAAGTTCACAGCCTGATGTCCCCAATAGGACCACATCATCTGCAAACAGCAGCGATGTGACCCTGAGGTCACCAAACCGGACACCCTCCATCCCCTAACTGCGCCTAGAAATTCTATCCATAAAAATTATGAATAGAATCGGTGACAAAGGGCAGCCCTGACGGAGTCCAACTCTCACTGAGAACAAGTCTGACTTACTGCCGGCCATGTGAACCTCTAGTTACGTTTGTCCCAAATATGGTGGCCACATTAAAATAAATCATGTGACGTTTTCCTGAGTCTGACATCATTTTAAAGTAATTTCAAACACAAGCACTGCTCACTGCTGCTTATCTCACTCTGGACTGGACTGATGCTGGACGGGATGCTGGTTGTTATGGTAACGTCTACACTAAGTGGTTCTGTACAAATCAGTTTGGATCTGATTACTTATAGTGTGACTGTAAATGGAGGTTTTTATGAGATTGTTGAGTAGAGTGTGTATAAACACCTCAGTCTGAATCTGTAATCAGATTTTATTGAATCAGACTGGCAGAAATCTTTGCATTTAAACACAGCCAGTGAGCCTCAACAGCATATGTTATATATAGCATAGGTTATATGTATACACATGAAGAAACATGTGGATGAAGAAATGTGGGTCCCACTTTATATCAAGTGTCTCTAATAACTGTGTAGTTACACATGAATAACATACGCAACAACACTAACTACTGATGATTTAGTCAGTGTTACAGTGGAGCTACAGAACTGCAGCCTATATAGTTACACAGGTGGATCTTCTACACAGGAACTTTCCTGTAGTGCAGTGTTAGTTACCTTTTAAAATAAGTGGACAGTTCCTGTGTAGTTACTATGTAGTTACTATGTAATAAAGGAGCGGTAATACAGAAATTTATTTGGAAGAAATGCAACACATTTAATTAATGTCAGTAAAGTTCCATGTTATAAGGGGCGTCTGCTGTTCTGTCACATTACAGACTGGTTTAAAGCTGAAACCGGTTACGGTGACGCAGCTGGCAGATACAGTGTAAATAATGTCTTAATGTAATAATGTAATTATTACAAAACTGCTGCATTACATAACTTGCACCATGGTTTGTTGATGCAGTGCGTTCACTGTGTTGATATCAGACTGACTTTAGATGAGCGAGAGATGTAGAAAAGATACCGAAGTCAAAGTGTAAACTTCCCCTAAGGGTGTGTAGCCCATTAAACCCCCTTACACGGATATGTAGACTCTGTAAATTGACACTTTTGCACTGTAGTGCACAACGTCCTAAATGAAACCCATCTAAACCGGAACAGAACGGCTAGACTAAACTCAAGCTAATTGGCCCTTAAGTCTTCCGCCACGTCTGCCTCTCCGACCTCAGCGAGATGACCCAACAATCTCCTGTCAAACGAAGTGGTGCGCTCTCCACACCTTCGGGCCAAATGAGCCGTTTAAAATCCTACGATCTTGTTTTTCTTTTTATTTTGGATTCCTCTGATTGTTATGTCTGTTGCTGATTGCATGTTGATGCACGTGGAAAGACGCAGGGAGTAAATGAACGCAAGCTGTTTAATTGCAGGCACAATAACATTTTAGTTACTCATGATGGGTAATTACGGATGTGCTGAATGGATGCTGGCAGGTTTGGGCCTTGCGCCTTTATAAATGAAAACACCTGTCAAAGCGGCTGGAGAGGAGAGTCGTAGGTAGCTGGTGCCGCCGGAGTTTAGACTTCATTAATTGAAAGCCAGAGGTTGCTGGTTTGCATGCTGAGACGGACACCTGGCGAAGTGTTGCTTCTCAAGAAGGTTCATTTGCCTGGAAGCTCTCTGGGCATCCGCTTCTAGAGCAGCACCGATTAGTCAACGGCCATGCAGAGTACAGTGTTACAAATGAAGGTTCTGTTCAGGAACGTTTTTCCTTCATCCAGGTACAAACAGTGTAGATGTTCCCTCAAAGCTCCAGCAGTGGTTCTAAGGTCTGATTGTGGAGCTTAAATCAGGTTCTCCAGGTGAAAAGTTGGTATTTGTTCCTTTTCATAACCGAATGTTTTAAAACAGAGCAGTAGAGTAAAAGCCTGGAGGCGAGGCGAGGCGAGGCAGGGTGTGTGGAGTCAGTCCAGCTTAGAACAGATCATTTCAGTGGATTATGGTTCAGTTATGTTCCCTGAGTAAAGGGACTGAGATGGAACCTTGAGGGTCTCACCCCAGTGACAGGAGGGGAACTGACCCAGAGACAGTCTAGAACCTTTATTTCTGAGAGTGTAGGAACGAGCCAATAGTATTATATATAAGATTGATTTCTTTTTTCCATATGGTCATGAAAGTTTAGAGTTATATGGTAACTTTGATTTTTTTATAATTTGTTTTCTCTTTCTAACCTTATTCTCATATTTAAAAATAAATCTATGAACTATCTGAACTTCATACTTCACCAGAGGATACTGTAGAGCCCATGGCTTGTGTTTTGGTCACATATGTGGTTTTGTGTCCTTGTTTGAATGTTCTTGTGGAAGTTTCCAAGTTTGACCCATTTTTCAAATGTGCAAAATCACACTAAATGTTCTGAATGTTCTGTTCAAAGAGCTGTTAGGTTGAGTACGTTGGTGACATCCTAGAACACGATATTCGGAAATATCGGTGAAGAGCTTTAACATTTCGGTGACAGCTGTGTGAGAGAGAGGACTGGTCATTGGTGTCAGTGTGTTGTGTTGATTCCACACAACAAGTTTCGATTCCAATTCCAAAAACCAAGACATAAAGCAGGACGTCTGGCAAAAATAAAGAGCACAATAATAACCGTGTTTGATCTTTGAGCAAAGAAATATGGAGAGCTAAATTAACCTGCTGACTGATGGATGCTGGATGGTGCCTGACGCCCTCAGGTCACCTCTTTCAGGTAGCTTATGTATTTTTCAGATATGACAAGTCAGGCACTAACTGCGACTCCAGCAGCACTGCTGTGTCTGATCCACTCGTACCAGCGCAACACACACTAACACACCACCACCATGTCAGTGTCACTGCAGTGCTGAGAATGACCCACCACCCAAACAGTACCTGCTCTGTGAGGGTCCATGGGGGTCCTGACCACTGAAGAACAGGGTAACAGAGTATCAGAGAAACAGATGGACTACAGTCTGTAACTGTAGAACTACAGAGTGCAGCTATACGGTCAGTGGAGCTTATAAAGTGGACAATGGGCATAGAAGGTGCTCCTGATGTTATGCCTGATTGGTGTACACTGGACTCACTGAAATTATATTTAATTTATTTCATTTTGTTCCCTGAAGAGGACGTGATGATCATCCAAACGTGATTTGATCAGGGGTATTCAAACTTTTGCATACAGCTGTACATCATTCAAGGTGTCTCAGGTAATCTTTTAGGGATGAGCCGGGGCCGAACGATTGGGGATCATATCCAGTTGCAATTTTTCTGACTGAAATCTCAACTACGATTTGAATTGCGATTAGTTTGTTATAAATTAATGTTCAGGCCGTTTTTCTGCCTTGAGCCTTGATCCCTGAATGTGTGCAAGACGGCCAGTAAGCCGTGATTGTGATGTCACAACACATGGAGGTTTGGTCGCCACCGATTGGTCCACCTACCGTCGGTTCGCAGGCTGTGTTATGAGGTTAAAGTTCTCATTTAAAATGTAAGACAACGGTTTTGATCATGCAGGCTGTGATTTTTAAACAGATTGCAGCTCTTCCGATTTGAGAATTCACTGCATGACCGACAAAGATCCAGCACGTATCTGCACACTCACTTTGGATGCGTTTGGAAACGGGCCTCTCTATAGAAACGTCCACTCTTCTGTCCTCCATAGGAGTCTCTGGTGCTACTGACCGTCATCGGTGCTCCTCATAATAAAGGAAACACCAGAGACGTTTTTAATGATCAACGCATTTTACTGAACATCAAACCACACGCTGTCCATCAGGGAACGTCCACTAAAATATGGAATTTAATCCATTTGTGTTTCTATTGTTTCACAGTGACCTCAGAATAAAGTCGGTCACACCAGTGACGTCAGCTAGAAGCTTCATATGAGATCATGAGCTGAATGAGAAGATCTCTGAGAACTGAGAGACACAGTGGACTCACCATGAGCTTTTCTCCATAAATCCTCAGAAAACAGGTCAAAGGAGGTCGAGTGACGTCATCGGCGTGACTTTTATTTCAGAATAAGAGACGCAGTAACACCAGTGACTCGACTCCTGGGGGACTTTTATTCTATAGTTTATAATATTGATTTGGCTTTTGTTTTATTAATGTTATTTAAATCATATATTTCATAGTCGTGTAGAGATTATTGTAATTAAAATTGCAGATAAAAGTTTTTTTTATTCAAACTATGGCCTCAGCTTCACACACGACTGTGGGGACGAGCTCTTCTGTGGTGCTTGAAGTTCAATATGAGTCATTTAAAAACCGAAATTGATAATTTGAAGCTCAAAAATGTGAAATTGTTAAAATAATTTGTTGTTTCATTTTTAAATCTCAATAAATTGTAACACTAACAAATGCTAAGGACCCAAAATGGAAATTTCTGCTATCATAAAACATATTTCCTTTGTAGTGCATTGTATAGATTTGTTTGCTGCTTGTGTTGTACATTGATGTAAACACCACTTTCACCAAAACAAATGTCTTGTTTCTGCAAAAGTACTTTGCCTATAAAGCGATGGAGATTCAGTATTTCTCGTCTGATTAATGGTTTCGTTTGTTTCAGAAGTTTTCTAACTGCTCTGCTATAGAGGTGTTTATTCTGTGTATTTTAACCTCACATTCTCTCTTTCAAGGGGAGGAGAACACACCAGGCTGGATCCCTGCAGAAGATGATGGAAGAACGAAGACCCCCTTCTGGTGTCCACTGCTGGCCTGCCGTATGCCGGTCTTTACCTCAAAAGCTCAGGACCGCAAGGTTAGCAATTGCTAATATCAAATTCCCAAGCTTCGTAAGTTTAAGTCAAACTTTCTTAACTTTTAATGGATTGGAAAGTTATGGTTCTTGTGTTCGAGACGAATGGCCTCAAGAAAAAGAGTTGCACTGTACCGCATTCAGCCGCTTCTCACCTGAGGAAATTGAAATTCTTGTGCGCCCAACCTCTGGAGGTGCGGTCGGACCACAGCCTGTAAAAGTGAGAGCAAGAACATTGGGAAATTATAAGGGGACACAGAACCTTCTCAAGTCCAGCTTGATGGAGGAAGGGAGCGGCGATCGATAGTGGCTGTTAAGACTGGTGGGCCTTTCATAGATCAAACTGCGAACCCGGGTAAGAGACAGCCTAAAAGGGTTTCGGAGTCAGTCAAAAAGGTGCAAAATCAATTTGTACTGTCTGGAAGACGATATTCTGGACTAGATTTTCAGTCCTAACATGGTTATGGGACTTGCCCTGGCATAACAGGTTGAGGTGCCAAATTACCGCTGCCACTGGGGGGAGGATGTTATAAAGTGATCATGCAATTACCTTAATGACCGTGGGACACCCGAGCATAAATCAATAGGCTGGCATTAGATTAGGCTTCATTGCTGCACCTCCACAGACAGGAAGTGAGGGCCGAGGGAGGCTTCCATCTGCGGGAGTCGCAACCTCGGCCAAGACGTTTTCAGCATCACTGCTTTCAGACACAATTTCAGACACACCTGATTGAATCGTGTGTTTTCATAATCTTCTCGACGTTTCCATCCAAAGACGTGTGTTTAAATGCTTGACTTCGGTTTCTAAGGCGAATATACAGGGTGAGTCAAAAGTCACGGGACACCGTTTATTCTTTTTTTTTTTAGATAAAAGTCGATAATAAAATAAAAAATAAAATAAAACCTGTCCTGTGACTTTTGACTCAGTATGTAGTAAAGTTTGGTCCAAAGTCTTGTGACCACGGAGAGAGCAGAGGCGATAACATTAAAGCTGTTTTTCGTACTGGTTTTTCAGGCAATACAGTTTTATATATAGAAACATATATATATATATTTATATATAGGGCAAGGATTGTGCAGTGGGACACGTACTAAACATATTAGACCACGGTTATGGACAGCTCATAACAGGCTAGCGTATGAAGTAATATTCACAATATATCCAAAAATGTTGGGATGCTGTGTAAAATATAAATAAATGTAAATAAAAGCAGAATGCAATAATTTGTAAATATAGTAGACCCATATATAACAGAACACGTATCAGATGTTGAAAGTGAGACATTTTACCATTTCCTGAAAAACATTAACTTGTTTAGAGCTTGACGGCAGCAGCGCATATCAGAAAAGTTGGAACAGGAGCAGCAAAAGGCTGGAAAAGTAAGTGGTACTAATAAAAACAGCTGGAGGAGCAAATTTGGAACCTGGACTACAGTCTGTAACTGTAGAACTACAGAGTGCAGCTATACAGTAAGTGGAGCTGATAAAGTGGACAGTGAGTGTAGAAACAAGGAGGTGGTTATGATGTTATCCTCTATCGATGTGTGTGTGTATATATATATATATATATATATATACATATGAATATATACAGTGCCCTTTCTTACACCCCTCTCCTCTGCCCTCCCAAATGTAGTCAGATATGTTTTCAAGCCTGTTGGAAAAGCACAGATGGCACCTCACAAAGCTGCTTGAGGCGAAAGCCCAGTAGTGTAGAAAGATGCATCAAGGCAAAGCGACACTTTCGGGATACTTTAAATAATGTACCTTATTTGCCACTGCAGAATTCCATATATGTGTTTAGTACTTTAGAACAGTCAACGTACAGTGAGGCTTCTGCTGAGCGGGTGTATCCAAGCTTGTTTTACTATATGTGCAAGCTGGACGCCGCCGTTTCCTCTGAAGAGCATGAAGGGACCTGAGCCAGTTAACAAATCCACTACATGCTGCATTCATGACTGAAAGATTTGAAAATGATCCCTAACGTGTAGCACCTCAAATAAGGCCACATCCAGCATGGATTCTGTGGTGGTTGGGGTCATCGCTACCAGTTTGCTGTGGGAATCTGCTCTAGTGAGGGGCAGACAGTGACATTATGAATGACGGTTTGTATGTCTGTGTCTTTACTGAGGAGGTAAGTGAGGATTACTGTGAGCCAGGCTTGTGGAAGGTGCACCTTCTTCTGGCGAGAAGGTGGGTTTAGAATGAATGACTGTAATCCCTCCATGCAGAAGAGGCTGGAGGGAAGACTTAAGTCGTCTACACCCTCTCTATCACACTCTCTCTCTTTTTTTCTCCCTTCTTCCCTCTCCCACCTCCTTCTTTTTCAGGCTCCAAACTCACCCCCTGCCTGCTGCTGCCACTGGGAAGCTTGAGTTTCTCCTTGCCAGTGCCTTGAAACATTTCTTTCTCTAGCTTTGTAAGCTGCCTGACTTGGCAGTGGATCCATCAGTGCAGGGAAGGGGAACTTCTGTGTTGTAGGGATGTTAAACCAAGACTGAAGACCAACATTTTAAAAATTATAGCCAAATGTGCCCAGCCATTTCCTCTTCTAGTTCTAAAGCAGAGGTCAATAATAGGCGGAAATTAGCGCAGGCTTCCTCCGAGACCTGTGAAGCGCCACCCCATCTCGGACAGCTGAACGTGTTCGGAGGAAAGCGCCAACCGCCAGATCTGTTACATCAGCTGATGCCTGCACTGACTAGCCTCATGTTGAGTGATGGGGGAGACGGGGGGTCACCCTACCCATCCAGAGAGAGTGAGATCAATCATGCTCTCTTGGACTCCCAGCCATGGAACGGCTGTAGCATCAACAGGGATCGATAATAGGGCCAACGCTTAGGCGGCTGCGCCACTCGGGAGCTGGTCCACCAGATTTTTGACAGTCGTTTTATGTCCTGGGTTTTTCCTCTTTATGAGCCAAGTGATGATGTGATCCCTTCCTTGTAAACGTTTATTCCTTGTATCCAGTGCAGCACAGTTGAGAGTGGTTTCTTTTTGGGACTTCTGTCATGTTCTTAGGGCCAAATCATAGGTGTGTTCTATCCATCTGCACATGTGGACGCCTTACGGTACATATCACAGTTTCTGTGACCCCTACTGCCCATCTGGCACATCTGGACACTCCACACCTGGACACTTTATTTCAGTACCAATATCTGCACATATGTTTTTCAGTATTGTCATCAATAAATCAATCATCCATCCATCCATCCATCCATCCATCCATCCATCCATCCATCCATCCCTCCAGGGAGCTTTTCCTGCTATTGTAGCCCTTGACTCTCACTTGGGGGCTAGACCCACATTTCTGGAAAGCCACTTTAGGGCACTGCCTGTTGGAAGAAGCACATTAAAATTAAACTCAACGACGTTGAATAATGTAGCTTGAGCATCTGGAGGTCACCTGAGGTCCATGGATTCTATTTGCCTGTAAGCATTATTCTGCTTGTAGGCGGACTTGGTAGGAATAAGAGATAATTGATGACAGGGTTGTCGTTGCTGCTGCAGATCTCTTTCCATCCCTCAGCTAGTCCAACAGGGAAGATGTGCCCCACTTCTGAACCTGCCAAGATTTTAATAATGCTTCACAGAATTTAAATTCACACATCCAGAGGACAGCCTGATTGCTAGTCCTTTGCTTTTAGTGTGATGTTCTGTTACATCATTATGTGTCCATTGAAGAGCTTTAATCATAATTTTTGATCTGGAATTGAAACAGTCTGGGAACATTATCAGGCCATATCCGACCCATTCTGCTGCATCAAGTTTAGAATCTATACCTGGATATAGGCCAGTTGTATTCTGTCTGAACCTGAACGTAGCCCGACAAAATTCTTTCTAAATGCTACTACCCCTGGGAGGATTGAATTTTCCATGCCAGCAGCCTCTAAACATTTCTTTCTCTTTTCCTGGAAGCTGCTTCACAAGAACATTCTCTGATCGAGGCTGACCCAACCCACAGCGTTAAGTATAGATTCCAAACCTGGCTGTTTGCCAGTGAAAATCTGTCAGGTGTAGTTGGACAAAGTTCTTTCTGAAACTCCAGAAGAGTTATGTTTGAACTTG
Source organism: Pygocentrus nattereri (assembly GCF_015220715.1). Lineage (NCBI taxonomy): Eukaryota > Metazoa > Chordata > Actinopteri > Characiformes > Serrasalmidae > Pygocentrus > Pygocentrus nattereri. Next base: position 591,102 of record NC_051231.1, read on the forward strand.
ACTGTTGCCAGAAAACAATCTCTTTAATCTTTAACAAAATTCTGTCTAAAGTTGACTGAAGTCAGACAGAATTATGTCTGAAACAGTCTGAAGTCTCACGAAATTCTGTCTGATCCCGACTGAAGTCCGACAAAATTCTGTCCGAGCTCGGCCGAAAATCTGACAATATTCTGTCTGATTCCAGTTTTAGCTTGAGACTCCAACTGTAGCTCCACAGAATTGTATCCAAACTCATATGAAGTCAAACTCATATGAAAATTCTGTCTGAATTTGACTGAAGTCCGACAATATTGTGTCCAAACTCAACAGATATCGGACAAAATTGTACGTAATCTCAACTGAGGTTTGATGAAATTGTGTCCGAACTCAACTGAAGTCCAACAAACGTCTATCTAAACATGACAGTAGTCTGACAAAATTCTGTCTGAGCCTGACCTGAACTTGACCAAGACGAACCAGTGACCAGATAAAGCTCACATCCTTAAATAACAGTACATGTCAACTTGCCTTACTGTGGCTGAAACATCCAAAATTAGGCTTAAATTCCACTTTAACCAAAGCAGGGAAAACGCAGATCTTAATCTATTAACAGTAGATAACAGGCTTTTTGATCCAGACCCAAGTCCTGCCAAAGATTTAAGAAATGATGTCTGATCCTAAAAAATCTTGACATTAATAGCAACAATTAACCCACTGGGTTCTCTCTTTAACAGCTGTTCTCTGTTAAATTAGAGTCATTTGAATGATCTCCAGGGATTTCTCATTAAGACAATATCAACACCTCAACATCTCCTGCAACTGAAAAGCAGTGAGGGCTTTAATGTCCAAGTGTGTGGCCTTGCATTGCTGCTTTACCCATACAACTCCCTTCCACCTGCCCTGGTGGAGCTCTACTCACATACAGACTGAAAGCACATCTCTTTACTTTAGAAAAGGCACTTCACCAGAAATCTACTTCACCCTTGAAAGAAAGGATATCTTTGGTTCCTTCCAGCACAAAAAGATATCTAGAGCTGTGAAGATGTGTGAGGGGAAACTGTGTTTCCTTATTCTGTTTAGTTCTTATTTGAAAGTGCTTTTAATACCTGAGGGATTTCATCATGGCTGGTTTGAAGTGCAGGATGACATGCTAAAAAAGAGTTTGGGAGTCTTTGGGTATCTTTGGGAATAGGTCTAAAATACAGAGCTGAAAAGAACCACTTTAGACACAGTGTTTTTTCCAGTATGTTAACATTGATGTAGAAGATCGTGACACTGTCCAATTAGGTTTACACTTGAAGACCAGAGGAGTGTGACTCTGGCATTCATTACTGTGGCTGGGTCAAGTGACCTTTTCAAGTCCTGAAAGCGCTTAGGGCTGATTATTTTTAGTGACCGTGACGAATCTGTACGACAATGCTAAAAGACATACAGTGGGTTGCAAAAGTATTCATACCCCTTGAACTTTTCCATATTTTGTCACATTACAACCACAAACATAAATATATTTCACTGGAATTTAATGTGAAAGACCAACACAAAGTGGTATACAATTGTGAAGTGGAAAGAAAATTATACATGAATCAAAACATTTTTTACAAATAAAAAACTAATAAGTGCGACGTGCAAAAGTATTCAGCCCCCTTTTCCCTGAGTGCAACCAATTGCATTCAGAAGTTGCCTGATGACTGCTAATGACTCAAAAGGGTCCACCTGTGTGTAATCTAATCTCAGTACAAATACAGCTGCTCCGTGACGGCCTCAGATGTTGGTTAAGAGAATATTGGGGAGCAAACAGCATCATGAAGTCCAAAGAACACACCAGACAGGTTAGGAATATGGTTTTGGAGAAGTTTAAAGCAGGCTTAGGTTATAAAAAGATTTCCCAAGCTTTGAACATCTCACGGAGCACTGTTCAATCCATCATCCGGAAATGGAAAGAGTATGGCACCACAGTAAACCTGCCAAGACAAGGCCGTCCACCTAAACTTACAGGCCGAACAAGGAGATCACTGATCAGAGAGGCAGCCAAGAGGCCCATGGTGACTCTGGATGAAATGCAGAGAGCCACAGCTCAGGTGGGGGAAACTGTCCACAGGACAACAATTAGTCGTGCACTACACAAATGTGGTCTTTATGGAAGAGTGGCAAGGAGAAAGCCATTGTTAAAAGAAAACCATAAGAAGTCCCGTTTGCAGTTTGCCAGAAGCCATGTTGAGGACACAGCAAACATGTGGAAGAAGGGTGCTTTGGTCAGACGAGACCAAAATAGAACTTTTTGGCCACAATGCAAAACGCTATGCGTGGCGGAGAAATAACACTGCCACATCACTCTGAAAACACATCCCCACTGTCAAATATGGTGGTGGCAGCATCATGCTCTGGGGGTGCTTCTCTTCAGCAGGGGACCGGGAGTTGGTCAAAGTTGATGGGAAGATGGATGGAGCCAAATACAGGGCAATCTTGGAAGAAAACCTGTTGGAGTCAGCAAAAGATTTGAGACTGGGGCGGAGGTTCACCTTCCAGCAGGACAACGACCCTAAACATAAAGCCAGAGCTACAATGGAGTGGTTTTAAAAAAAAGAATATTCATGTGTTAGAATGGCCCAGTCAGAGTCCAGACCTAAACCCAATTGAGAATTGTGGCAAGATCTCAAAACTGCTGTTCACAAACGCTCTCCATCCAATCTGACTGAGCTTGAGCTGTTTTGCAAGGAGGAATGGGCAAGAATTTCAGTCACTAGATGTGCAAAGCTGGTGGAGGCATACCCTAAAAGACTTGCAGCTGTAATTGCAGCAAAAGGTGGCTCCACAAAGTATTGACTCAGGGGGGCTGAATACTTTTGCACGTCGCACTTATTAGTTTTTTATTTGTAAAAAATGTTTTGATTCATGTATAATTTTCTTTCCACTTCACAATTGTATACCACTTTGTGTTGGTCTTTCACATTAAATTCCAGTGAAATATATTTATGTTTGTGGTTGTAATGTGACAAAATATGGAAAAGTTCAAGGGGTATGAATACTTTTGCAACCCACTGTATTGTGGTTACAAACCACCCAGTACAGTCTTCAAGTACACTTGTCTATTTTTATGTTTCTCCAGCTTTGTTCTTTAGAACAGCCTGAGTTCTCTCAGACGTTTATTCTGGATGCGTTGTGGAGAAATGTTGTAAAATCCACGGATGATTGTGCTGGGTGGTTTTCCACCTCATCCCAAAGATATTTGGTGGGATTGAGATCTGGGGATTGTGCAGGCCACTAAAGCAATGAGGGCTTTCCAAGAACCCTTTGGTGACAATGCAAGGCTTGTGACGTGAAGTATTATCATCCGTGTATCTCCATCTGAATGTGCATGAACAGGTTGAAATGGTCAGCAAGTATGTCCAGGTTCTTTGTGCTGTTCAGACATTCTTCAGTGGGAATCAAGGACCTAAACTGCTCTCTGCACCATCACACTGCCACCACTGGTCTGTAGTGTAGAATGTTAACGCCTGCTCTGTGTGTGTGTGTGTGTGTGTGTGTGTGTGTGTGTGTGTGTATATTGTGAATTTTCACAATGAAAAATGTTGTATATAATTCATATATAATGAAGATCTGGGTTGAGGCTTAAACACTTAACGTAATTTGCCAGGCTACCAGTTAATTGTGGTTGTGTTGTCATCTATGTGGCGTGTGGGTGTTTGACTGCTTCTGTTTAAGTCGTCTACAGGCGTTTCAAAAGCTCCGTGATTTTAACCCCCTACTGTGGGAATTATTACTTAAACATGATCAAAGATTTTAATGTGTTTTAAATGGCGTAAAATCTAAAAAAAAAACAAAACCATAAAATATTTTTTTCTCTAAAAACATCCCAGTTATCTCATTAATTTCAGCTGGTATTTGGAATGCATGGTAATAACAACATCATAGTAACAAATCCTGGTCATGTGATGTCATGAAGTACTTGTCCTTTCAAACTAAAAGTCCCCTTTTCCATATTTAACGTTCCACAGCTAACTTTAACCCACTTTAAACTTGTGAAGTGAAATTTTATAATGTAGGTTATAATAAAATGTGCAGCTCTTGTGATCTGAAAGTTGCTCCCTTTCAAATGGTTATTTTGATATAAAGACATTTAATCTCCCAGCCCTGGTTTGGTCTCACAGCGTAGTGCCGTGGGTTGGGCGTTGGGTTCAGAGGGACGGTTGTTGGACCGTATTTGGGTTCGGACTAATAAATTATTTCGGGCTGAGCATTTTTGCAGCTAGTTTGTTCAGTGAGTATTCTGTTCTCTGCGTGGTCCGTAAGAACCAGTGCTGTGTTGTTTTTGAGCCGCTGTGTTATGCTAAGTGGCTTATTACCGTGACTGTCCTACTGCTTGGTAGCTCATTAGTTTTATTGTTAGTACCACCTCATTGTGCTGTATTTTCCTGCTGCCTGGATCACTGCAGCATATGCTGCGGTCAGTATCGGCCTTTCCGGTGTTATGTTGTCTGGTTTTGTGATTGAGTTCTTCGTCCATGCCCCTCCAGTAGGCTATCCGGCTCATCAGTAGAGCTGATGTTCCCAGGATTGAGTGAGTTGTGTCGCGTCTCCAGCAGCAGCCCCCAAACCTGCCGCCTGACTGACTGACTGACTGCCGGCTTCAGATGAGATAGCGGAGTGGCACCTCCAGCGATAGCGCGAGTCTATTTATAACGCCGTTTGGAGAGGGACTGATTTACGATGTTGATGACTCGGAGCTGTTGCTCCTACAGGGAGAAGGGAAAAAGAAGAAACCCACACATCTTGGTCTGATCCTTGGTCATGCACGGCACGGCATGACCAGACATGAAATATAGATCAAACAATGTCTCGGAGAAAGGTGCCCTTCTCTCGCCGTACCTGCCCTCTATTGATTTAGGCTCCCCTTGTTTATTTTGGCCCAATATGATTTTTTACAAGGGCTGTCATGATGCAACTTCTCCATCCAGGCGCGTACGAAGATTACTTTCCTCTTCTCTTAACTCCAGATTCCATCGACTTCTTTCTCCGCTCTGTGAAGAACAGATGCCACAGCATGGATTACAAGCTCTTCCTTACACGTCTCCACTGAGCTGTAGCGACTTCGTCTCTCTTCCCCTCTCGCTTTTTCTGCTTCCCTCCCTCTCGCTCTCCTCTGCAGCACCAGATCCCTCCGGCAAACACAAACATGCAAACAGCAGGGGCGCCGAAAAGTGCCTGCGCATGTTTGAGAAGCACCAACTAGACCTGCAGTCATACAGCGCCGTATCTTCATCAGGGGTGCTTTGGGTTATTAATTGCTGGTGCTCTAACCCCCTTTCCCTGCTGCCCCTGTTTCCCCTCTACCTCTCTACGGATTAGTGTAATTAACAGTTGGATCTTGAGGACCGAAATTCAGAGTGAAGGATGCTAGACATGAATTAGAATATGCAGATACGTCTATGCTCCAAAAGACGGAGCAGATCATAATGGGCAGTTATTTTTTTAATGTTAGATGTGAATAATGTAATAAATATGTGTACCTGTGTGTTATTAGAACAGAAATACCCCTGGATTAGTTAAGTTTTGTTATTATGATTATTAGAAGAAAAACATTTGGATCTCTTGGCTTTTTCAATATTAAGGGATGTATCAACGTTATCTCATTTATCATTGCTCATTGAAGAGGTTGATTTTTTTATATTGCAAGTTTCAATGTTTCACAAAGTTCATATACAGCAATGAACCAAACCATTCCATACAGCGGGGTCGCTGATAGCCTAGTGATAGGTGAGCCATTAACCAGAAGGTTGCGGGTTCAGATCCCTGTAGGTATACCTGGTTGTGCCCTTGGGCAAGGCGCTTAACCCCCTACTGCCCCAGGTGGCGCTGCTCTGCTGGTGAGTTCCCAGATTGGGCATAGTTAGGCAGCAAAATGACACATTTCCCTTGTAGGACCAATAAGGTATGTACCATTCTGACCACCTAATATGCTGTTGGTATTGGTCATCCCACCAAAACAACTCCAACTCACCAAGGTACTGACCCATATCTGGCACCAAGGCTCTAGCAGATACTTGCTGTCCTGTAAAGCCAGGCTTATACTACACGACTTTCACCCTGATTTTAGCCCTGATTCTCAGTTTGGCTGAGTCTGAGCTGGTCGGCTCTAGTCTGCAGATGTTTGGGTCAGTTGAGTCGTGTTTGAGGGGCACATTTATCAAACATGTTTGATGTTTTCAGCTTCACTCTGAAGGAAATCTAATGTAAACTGGCCAGCGACTCAGTCTGACCAGATTCCTGCAACAACCAATGAAAACGGAGAAAATACAGCGAGTTAACACAGAAAAATGGTGTAAAGTCTCTCACGTGTGGAGCGAAGCTTTTTAATGAGCTGAGTTTAAGGCAGAATCGAGTTTATGTACATTTAAAACTCTAAAAATACCAAACGGATCAGATTTTTAAATCCATGATTCTCACTTCTACTTGTTTACCTGCTGCTTCTTTACTGTTTCAGCACAAGCGGCAGAGAAAACAGCAGCGGCCCCACGTTTGTAGTAATGGGAGAAGGTGAGAGTTCAGTGAGTTCAGTGAACTCCGTTTGGTTCAGCAACAGCAGAAAAGTTGAGGAGAGTACGATGTCTAATCGTTTAGTGTGGATCCCCAATATTTCAGTCGCCCAGAAGAATCTGCAATAAACGGTGGGATAGTTTGAGATGCCCAGTCTTTTTATAATCTGTTCAGACTTTAAAAGTCTTGCAGTGAACCCACAGCTTAAGTTGTGAGGTGGATTGACATCTGAGGAATTTGGAGATCAGGGCCTGAACTCTGTCATGTTCCTCAAGCCGTTCTCCAGCAGGATGTGGCAGGGTGCATGAAAGAGACCACTGATATTGGGAAATTGTCACGAAGGGTTGTAAAGCGTCAGCGGTGGTGTTTAGGGTAGTTGGCACGTGTCAAATTGATGCCCAAATGAGCGACCGGACCCAGCAGAACATTGCCCACAGCATCTCACTCCTCCACCGGCTCATCTCACAGTGCATCCTGGTGGCATTATTTTCCCAGGTAAATCGCACACTCGTCCCTCAGGTGTGCAGCTTTCTCCCTCATCTCACACGCCAACTACCAACTACCGTCTGGTATGTTCCAAACCTGTCAAGCACCGTGTTTGTGAGATAATCAACTGTAAGTGGCTGTAATGTTTTGGCTCATTGGCGTGTAAGAAATGACAAACATGCAAAGTTGTCGGCTTTGGTCATTTTGAGTGATGACGCTGCCATTCCTGTGAATTGTGCAGATTTATTTACAGATACAGGATAAGAATGTAAAGTAAAAATGAAGAGCCATGTTTTGTGAGCATTGAAGTTGATTTGATTTTTGCGAGTATGAATTTCATTCTTCTTTTGAACAGTGTCATTTTTTGCAATGAAGACAATCAGCTACCAATTTGCTTTTCTCTGAAACTTATTTATTATCTATTAATATTTTTGTTATTGTGGGCAAAATAGTCTTATAATGGGCAAAATAGTCTTGGGGTACAATAGATGTAGATCTCGAAAGAAGCATCCTGACCTTGGTGTAATAAACAATCACTTTAAAAGAAATAATTTCGCTGCTGTTGGAACCAAAACCTCATATCTCCAGTTTTGCCATTTTTCAGTTTTTGATCTAATTAGAAAAAGCTTGTTGGGTTTTACATTGTGTGCAGATTTCATGATGAATAGACTAAAAGAAACAGTCCAGAATTATTTAGACAAAAAATCTGGTTCCATCGACATTAAAAACAGTCATTTTTTCCCACATTTCCTGTAAAGTTACCATTTTGGAGATGCAAGGTTTTGTTCTGACAGCACTGATTTGCATAATTGGAGAATGAAATAATTCCACAGTAATTGGCCCATGTTGTCTCACAAATTAAAATGACCAACGTTTTTTCAGAGGGGCGATTCTGCTGGACCCCATTTCTGCAAACATTTTCTTTTTCACTGCTTTTCATGTCTGAATTCATCATTAGTTGTGAGGTCACCCTTAGAAGCAAAGATTTCTTCTTTTTTTCAGCTTTCCAAACAATCCTGACATCTGAAGGAATGCCTAAAGTTTACTTCAAGGATTTAAGTGAGAACGTAACAACATATTCGCTTTATTTTAGCATGGACTGCTTTATGAATGAGGCACAATCCAAAGCCAGTCAGAAGAGACGTCATTCATGAATATCAGGCTCGCAGCAACAGCAAGAAGAACATACAGCAATGGCTCAGTGATCAAGGCCTCACTTTTATGAAGCAGCAAAAAATGTGAGTGCTGATAGTGACCCCTTGTGGAGAATCTTCAGCCTGCTAAATATGTATGAGTGAGTGAGTTACAAGCCAAGTCCTTGGAATGCTTCACATCTAACAGCCTCTCTGTTTTTAGAGCTTGAAGAGTTAAATAAAAAAGAATTAGATGGATGGATGGATGGATGGATGGATAGATATGCAATTAGGTATATTCTGTGATAAAAAAGGCAGTGCAATAATGACTGTACAAGGAGGTGCAGGCAGCGGTATATAATGACAGTTGTTAGTGTTTTGGTACGTAGAACTTTATAAGAAAACTTCAGGTAAACAAACAAACAAACAAAAATGTGAGGAAATGTAGAATATGGCCCCTGTTGATGTTTTTCTTTTTCTTTATTTTTGCTTCCCTTGGAGGATCATCCTGTCCTAATCTGTCACTTGTTTCTTTATACCCTGTCTGTGTCGCTGAGCTCCAGTGTCGGACTGATCTTCCTGACAAACAGCCAGTCGCAGTTCATCAGCCGGCGTCAGGCAGGGCCCAGAGAGACGTTCTCTTTGGCGATGTCAGTGATGAGCGGGCGCGTCAATGTGATTCTCCTCTGCTTGGCTAGATCACAGCGGACCCGTGGCCGACTCTACTGCGGCTTGGCCCGACGGTCAGCGCTGACGAAACGCTGCGCTCAGCGGAAAGCTTTCCTCACGCCGGCAGCTCGTCACTGTCTCCTGCGTTCACGCCTGTGACAGCACACAAGTGAAAAGTGCCAGAAACTCCTGTTGGATGAAGAGATTCGGCCGTGTCCGTGTCAAGCGTCTAACGTGGCTTCTGTCAGACTCTCGAAACAGACGTGTTAGAAGAGCATCGCAGTGCTGTTTTACACGCGTGTTCAGTTAAGCACAACATCTTTTTATCGCAAGCCGTTTCTTTGCGCTGTTAACAGATTAAAATTACAGAATCTGCCACAATAATGATACCAGGGATGATCCGATACAGTTTATTTGATATTATTATCAGCCGACACTGATCCAGTCCGGTGTTTGTGTTTTCATAGATAATACAGGCACATCATTAAGACCTGATCGACTGTTAATTAATGCTTGTTTTTCAGTTGAACATTCGATAGTGTAGGGCTGCAAGTACTCTCTTCAATATCTGAATATTCTTCAAGACATGTTTTAGTTAAACAGCCAAATGGAAAAATATATTTTATTCTTATTTTTGTCTTCATTATTATTGTCATTATCACTATTATTATTATTATCATTATTATTATTATTATTAGTAGTAGTAGTAGTAGTAGTAGTATTTTATGCACTGTTTATTTTGCAGTAACACTGTACAATAGGGTACTGCTCATAATGCGACATGACACCTGACATAACCCTACATAAATATTTATAAATGCTTATTCCAGTAAGGGTCAATCGGTATAATGGCTTCATTTGCCAATTTTGATCATAGTCAGCTAAAGTAGCCTGTATGACAGATGAGGACTGTTGGAATAAGTGTTTATAAACATTTACGGAGGGTTATGTCAGTTATCAAGCTTATATAGGGGTAATGTAGTCTTATGAACAGTAAAATAAACCTATTTTGTGTTTTACTAACTTGAATAATTACAAGGAAATGAAAAAAGTAATCATAACCAATTGTTTTCATAGCAAGTTGAATTGAAGTGTTAATTCTGCCTAATCGCCCCATTTTGCTCTGGGATTTTGCTCAATCTGGCAACCCTGAACCAGAGGAAACAGCTTCATTTTTATCCATCATACTAAAAAGCTTTTTTTGGTGAACAGGAGGGAGATAAAAAAAGAACAGATTCAGTGTTGGTTCTAGATAATGACGCAAAGCAAGACTTTTTGCATTTTGTCCTCAATCTTTGTCCGTCATATAACTCGCCTTATACTTTTTAATCAAAGTATCTGCGCAGCACTGTGTCGTTTGTCTTTATCGGGTTAGTATGTACACCCTTTGGGGAATTTCACTGTAATTTACGTGCACTGTCTTGGAGCTTATCATCGTGATCCCCAAAATAATGACCTAGAACTTTGGAGTTTGGACCTCACACTAAACTGGTAAATACTCAAATTACTTTGATTAAACAAATAATAATAAGCACTTACCAGTTCAGAATGAGAGTACATGTGTAGCAAGGAGCGACATTCAAGCCAGCAGTGCTACCTTAAACTGCGATTTGTCCACCCAGGCTGTAGGGGGCAGTGTCCAGCATGTCCACGCCAAAGCCGAAGGATCTTTTCCCAGCGTCCATTCCCTTTTGGCTTTCGTCTTCATACATAGTCCGGATTGCTCAGGCCTGCCGCTGTTTTTCTCACCGCGTGGTGCAGGACAGCTCGGATGGCCCTCATGCCTGGTTGACAGATCTCTTTGGGGCTCTTGCCTGAGGGGTTGCGACCTGGATTTGCCACATTAATCTGTGCGGATAGCTGGCAGTCTCAGCATCGGCACAGACGCCGTGTTCTCCGAGAGGCCACTTCAGAAATGAGCCTGGCTGTTGCTCCGGCTTTGTGCTGACTATTTTGCTCTTGCCTTCAGTCGTGGCTCGTAATGATGTCTCAGGTGAACTCTAATCCCAGAGAGCTATCAGAGGGCCTGGGAAAGGGCTTTAGGGGGGCCATTAAAGAAGACAGAAGGCAAAAAAATCTACTTTTTATTCCTTAAGATTTCTGTAAAAGCATGAAAACTGGACAGAAAGCTCCAGGTAAAAAGCACAGTCATCCTGTTGTGTGCAACAAGCAACATTAAGGAATACTGTAGTACATGGGAACATCGTTTCCTTGGAATAAATATTCTCCTTCCTTCTCGCTGCTGACACATCCTTGAAAGGTTGGCACATCCCGTTCTCCCAGCTGCCTTATTTTATTCTCTTTACCAGTAGAGGGCAGTGCAGCTCTGGTGTACAGGTGCTGGAGGTGCCACTGCAGCAATGCCTAAGTACGAGGTCATCCGCAAAGGGGCTGATCTGTCGCTCTGACAGTTACGTGCTAATTACTGGAAATCATCCGTGCTCCAGCAGTGCCTTGAGCGGAGCAGACAGTGTCTCGGCCTCCAGTCCCCCCTCCCTGTTTCCCCTCATTGCACTCTTACAGAGAGACTGGAGGGGCAGCCGCTAATATAACCTTGACGAAAGCGGCACAGCACAAGCTGAACGTGCTAATTTAAACATTGCCGCTGTGTTTGACTTATCCTTAGCGATGCTGAGGGTGCTTTATGGGAGCGCTGCTTTGCCGAGAGCCCTGCTAATGCCTCATCCTCGGTGTACCGCACTGCTGCGACTTGCCTTTCTTTGTCCCCTCCTTCTGCTTCTCGCTTCTAATTGCATTGTCACTCTTCTATACCTGATTGCACCACATGGACCACTGCCTAATCTTACAAATTAGGCACCTCTGTGAAAATCGCAAGTGTCTGGCATGAGGGCACTTTGTGATGTGATGTAAACAGGTCCTCCGATTAAAAGACGAGGCAGACCCGTGTTCCGTTTGACCATGACTGCGTTTTGCCTTTGTTATGGTGAAGGGTGATAGAGGTGGGTGCTCTTGATCTAAAGCAGAGGCAGGGAGAGGATAAAAGGACTGAAATGCTTTACAGTAGCACACTGAAGCTCATAAGCTCATCATGGCAGCAGACATAAACCTACATAAAGGCTTATTCCAGGTGCCGTCTGTCAAATGGGCTGCTTTCTTCAACTTTGATGTCAAGCTGACATAAATAAATTTGGCTGGCATCAATTTTTTGGTAACATATATATATATATATTTGAAGGCTACCTACATAAGGACGTTATGCACATGTATAAGCATGGAGTAATGCATTTATAGAGCAATGCTGGAGTGTATGAACATCTTGTTCTTTAACATGTAGAACTACGTAGAACTGAAATCAATTACTTGGTAATGATGCTTCATAACAGCGTTACAAATGAAGCAAACGTCTGTCACTTCATCTTAAGGTCCTGCATGTCAATGCAATGTCATTTACTTCATGGAGCATCTTATGTCACCGTTACTAGAATAAGCTGGTCATAAATGCTCAAAAATTGCTTCATAATTATCTTATTCACTGCTTAACTTGGCATAACTGAGTCGGTCTATGTCAGTTGTCATGAAAGGCTTATGTAGGTGTAGCCTTGTGAGCACTGCCCTACAGTAAGGTGTTACAGTACTTACTTCTAGGTGGATAATGCCAGTAGTTTTTTTAAGCAAGGCATCGGAAATCATAAAGCTTTGTGATTTGGAGAAATATTAAAATACTCTTAATATCTGCAGCATGACGAACCAGATTGCCCCGATGTAGTTATTATTGATATTATCAAGCCTGTGTTCTACTAAAACTGACCAAGTTGGCCACTAAGATTGGTGTAATACTGATCTTCCCAAGTAGACGACCTCACCGATTAAGAGGACTTTGTGTGGTAAATATCTTTTTCCATATAATCACTAACATGCCACACGCTTATAAAGGTCTTTTTCCGCTGCGTACTCACAAAACAAGAACTGATCCAAACAGGAACCAACATGCTTAAGGTTCTGTTTCTAGTTCACCTGCTGGAGAAACAGCTGGAACCATTAGAACGACTATAATTAACAATTAAGCTGTCTTTTTGGTCATTTTATGCCTAGTTTGGCAAATCATTTACCTGGCTTGCTAGTTAGTTTAACCTATTGGCTGATATGAAATTATGTCTGCTAGGTTTGGATATACAAGCAAAAACACTAGTTATTTGAAGGTAACCTTGAACTCTTTACCAAGTAATTATTCAAAATAGCAGGAAACACATCAACATACCATTCCAGTTTGCATTCCTGGTCATGCTGGAATATTGACTGGTTGGAATACTGAGTTGTCCATCTAGAAGTAAAGGTATCCTTTATGTTTCCAACCACTTTGATTTGATCTACATCACCTTCCACTCTCTTATCAGGACCTGATGAGTAGCTCTTTGTATTTGAGTTTGTTCTGAGCTGAATATTAAGCGTCTCTCAGCTGAGCCTGGTTTCAGGGTGTAATTAGAGCATAGAGGGGTACTTTGGGTAGTATCGCCCTTGATTTCCGAGTTTGGCACCTGAATGAGGGGGGGTGTGTTATCACAAAATATCATCACGTTATTTCATGTTATTGGTGATAACTCCCTCCTCGAGTGCTCTACTGCTTTAATACAGCAGTTAAATAAATACAGTAAGAAATGAATAAACTGGCCGTGAAAGCGGCTTTAATATGTTTTAATGTTCAGTTCCTTCCTCCTAATTAGAGCTCCTTAACGAGCAGCTCGTTGCTACGTCAGAGTAACGAGCTCCGCCCACTCGCTGCTCAGCCGGCAGTTCGTTCTCCAGCTCCACACAGACCGACTGACCGTTTGGGAATTTAGTGTCGTCTCGTCTTCAGAGTCGGACCAAATCGGCTGTCGGTCAGATGTGGTCTTAACAGTGTCCGTTTTCTGTTTGTGACAAAGTAAGAAGTGAAAGCGTTCAGATGACTTGAGCGTCTCCTACAGCTGTCAGAGCCGTTGCTTAGCAACAGTGTCTCAGCGGAGTGATACAGTGTTTGTGATGTTATGGTGAAATAACAGCAGCTAGAACAACTCAACCAATGCATAAAATAGCATAACATACTGTTCTAGTTCTCATTCTAGTCCAGTTATTGGTCGTGCAGTGCTTGGTGACTTTATCCTCACGTGGACATTATTACTCTCCAAGTTGTAGTGTTTTCAGGCATCATTCAGGGCCAGATTGGAAGCAGCTCTTTGTAATTGTCCTCATCCTGAGCTGAATGTTAACCTTCTTGTGCCCAGGCCTGGTTTAGCCAGGTTGAGTGCAGCGCATGGAGGGGTGCTTTAAGCTTGCAGTATCTCCCTTGATTCGGTCTGGTGGCTTGGCCACACTTCCTGTGCCTCGCCACCGCTCCTCACTGTGGGGGTCCTGAGGACTCTTTGTTCTGTTCTCCCTGTCATCTGATCAAAAGGATTAAAAGGCACCCTCCTCTCGGCCTACACACCCCCACACCTCTCGTTTAGTGCCAAGGCCAACCCCTACGACACCATCGTCCAGCCGGGTCCGGGGGGCTGGCAGAGATCCTCATGCCTCAGCGTGTTTCCTGTGTTCATGCTTGGCGTGAAGTAAAGGGATGGAGGGAGTGGGTGATGGAGTGAGAGAGCGAGAGAGAGAGAGAGAAAGAGCCTCCAGACAACTCTTGGCTCCCACTCCTCTTTTCAGCCCCATTATTTGCAGTACTGCTGAGCTCTTTCATCCCAACGATGCCGGAGTTGTCGCACTGTGTCAGAGAATCAGTGCCGGGGGGATGGAGAGACGTGCCGGATTCTCATTGAATTAGCTGGACGCGTCACAATCAAACGCGCCGAGCAGCCAAGCAGGACACGAGGAGGAAAATATCAGTCCACACATGAATATGAATGTGGCTTTGTGATGTCCTGGCAATGTCAGACACTACTCACAGCGCTAATATGGTTAACCACTCGCTCGCTCTCTTCTGCCTGCTGCTGATAGGATCTCTGTGATAGGCAGAGGACGGCGTTCTTCTCTTCCTTCAAAGCTTCTCTACGTAAAATCGGAATTCTCTCTTACCAGTTAAGCTGGACGAAAAGCTCAAAGTGCAGTGATGCCCTCTGTACAGGTGCAAGCCTGTAAGATACGTAACCCTCAGAGGAGATCAGTGAATGGTTAAGATCGTGAGGCCTAAATTAATGAAATGATCTCCTGAAGCTTAAAGCTCGCTGTGCTTTAAATATACTGTGCACAATACACGACAGCTAACACAGCAGGTGGTTGACACTTTGATCTTTGCTCATCTCCGCCTGTGGAATTTAAATGATTGGATGACATCCAGCTCATGAAATGATAACACAAGCAGCTTATTTCAACTTTGATCCAGTCGTCCGTCTGCGTTAGAGTTACCTGAGGATATTGGACGACAAACAGCCAGCAGGAGCACGCTATTCCTTTTGAGAGGGTGCCGTGCAACCTTCACAGTCTGTGCTGGTGTTGGTGGGGGAAGGATCGAGGCTGTTGGTGTTGAGGCAGTCGCAGCAGGACCGCAGTCTTTTTGAAGCGAAGTCCCATTGTGTGTGTTTCTTTCCTCTATTCCACACACGTATTAAACCCTTGTCTAAATCTGGGGTCCCCACCTTTTTTGCACCAAGGGCCGATTTTCAATTGCAAGGGATCCTCACAGTCAAAGTGCAGTGGAAGGATGGAAGTCACGACCGGAATATGTTCACTACAGTCAGTTGCATCATAATCATAATATTTTATTTTGTCAAGTATTTGGCTCCTAGAGAACAAGTCGTACACTTTTTTTCTGGCATAAACGTAAAAGAGCAATTCGATGCTGTTATATGGTGACACTGGTAGCTGAAAGAGGAACTGGCACTGTTTTCTTAGCTGCTCTCAACAGTTTTCTACAAGTGTTTGTGGCATCATGAATATCTGTTGGCTAGTTAATAAGAGCTTCTTGGACTTAGCGGTGTGGCTACTTACTAAGTATGATGATCTTACTGCAGCTATACCTGCTCGGTGGCCGTCAGGAGAAGTGAGAAGTCAGCCTCAAGTCACTGAGTTGCAAGTAAGTCTCAAGTCTTCCCGCTCAAGTCCCAAGTCAAGATGGGCAAGTCCTTATTCAAGTCCCAAGTACAGACAATTCTCAAGTCAGTTTCTGAGTCAGTACAGACAAGCCTCAAGTTGATTTCCAAGTCAGTTCAGGCAAGCCTCAAGTTGATTTCCAAGTCAGTTCAGGCAAGCCTCAAGTCCCAAGTCCACGGCAAGTCCTGAGTCCTACGCTTCGGGTCATGTATGTCATGTAATGATAACCGGTATATGCTAATTACTTTTCCCCCTTTAATAAGCGTTACAGGCACAATGTCCTACACACACAGGAGGGCAGCTACATATTCAAAACTATTGAACTGTATATATGAAAAATATATGAAAACAAATTTGATCTGCGTGTTTCGAGTCCTGATGCCACTACTCAACCTTCAAACCCCTTTCAGAACGTTCCTTGTTGCGAGGTGGCTGACTAGCCTAGCCTGGTGCAGCCCATCCCTTCAAACAATACAGGCCAACATTTCAGCACATTGTAAGAAATCAAATCGTTTTGGGAGACACGGCATCGAAAAGAGGAGTTTAAACACAGAAGCTGTAGAAATAATTTAGATACCGAGGGCTCGCCTTGTGTTCAGTTACAGTGAGGAATATGGAGAATCACTCCAGTAAGACTTTAAGTGAAGGATGTTTGAGGTGCTATTAAAAAAAATAAAGAATTACATTAACAATATTAGTAATAATAATAATAAGTAAAAATTTTTCAGTGCTGAACATTTAAGCACTAAGCATGAACGGAAGGCGTTTCTGGCCTTTTGCGTCACACTGTAATTATTATTTAGCTTTTTTTCTCAGAGCTCACAAACAAATTTGATGTGGTCTCGTACTGGACGGCAGTCGGGTGGTCAGGGATCGCTGCTCTAAAGGATGCAGAATGCAGCAGAATGCTAAACGTCTTATTCTGGTTTCACTTTAGAGCATCGTTCATGTTAACTGCACTCCTGCCTCTGCTTTTAAACCACTGCCTTCTGCTGTGTACATGAACCAACTCTAATCGGCCTTATATAAGACAAGCACTGAATCAGTTTCTTTGCCAGGCTACGGTTTAACTGAGTCTGAGCTCTGCACCTGAATGCTGTTTGAATTCTGAAGTCTCTTCAGTTGCTGTACTTCCTTTAGCCTGAGGCAAGGAAAGAGAGAGTGTGGAGGTGGACACCAGAACCAGGCAATTATCAGTTAATAACCAGCAGAAGAGCTCTATTAGTGTTTCTAGTGTGTGGGAGGCGCCTGTGATGTTGTTGAGAAGACGTGAGCGTTCTTACACGAGTGTGGAGTGAAGCTTTGCCTTTGTGACTCAGACTTCAGTTTTTTCCCCATCCTTCAGTTCGTAGCTCGTGTGAACCCGAGCTCTGTGGGTTTAGCGCCGTCCCAGAGCTTATTAAATGCTAATGGCCTGGTGTCCCAGCTCTCTGACATGTTTGTGATGTGTCACTGGATTGGAGTTCAGGGGATCATATGATTTGATATGAACGTCATTGCTTATTACTCTGGAACTGAATGAAGTCAGGCAGCGAATCTTAATGTTGCATTCAAATGACTTCATCATAAGTTTTGCATGGCTACTTTATTATGGTAGTACAGGTATGACTACCTGTAATCTGTAGGTTGTGTTATTGTAACGGTGCTACATTATAGGGACCACTAGGGCTGGGCGATATGGCCAAAAAATTTTATCATGATTCAGATTTTCATATCAATGTCGATACATATCACGATAAGCGTGAAATCATTATTTCTATCAGGTTTAAGGCTGATTTTTGCTCTTGGGTGGTTAATTGTCGTCCTTTGTGGTCAGAACACGACAAACACTCACCGTCCAGTGGAACACTTCACAGATCTGTCATGGGACAGTGGGAGAAAGTTTGGTTGGCTGTTTTTACCAGCTGGAAAAGCTCGGCCCCAGTTTTTAGTTTTTTTAGCTGTCTGGTGACGAGCGCTCGGCTAAGCTAAACTGTTGAGTTTGTCAACAACATTGGCTTAATACGAACAGCAAACACTAGCTGGCTTAGTAGGTCAGTGATGGATCACACCGTCTTACTGCCGTCACTCCCACCACATCCATGTCAGAGCATATCACAGTACTCAGAGACCAGGAGACAAATAATCAGAAGCCTTCCACTTTTACTCGAGTAATATTTTACTAGGAACATTTCTACAAATACATTTTCTTTGTTTTTTCCTTCGCTGGTGTTTGCATATTGAACCATATATAGAAAAACGATTGAAATGAGAAACTAAACCCCTCCCACACCATAAAAAAATACCATAACAATGACCAAAAATAAAATACCAATTTTATTATACCATAATAAAAAAAGAAATTTTGTAAAAAAGTATATTTACTGTAAATTTACAATCATCTAATTTCTTAGAGATGCTGCCTTTTACTGTAATTCAGGTTTCATTAGTTCACCTATTTATTCTGATAAGGGTTTGACCGTAATAACACTCACAGCCGTTATAATGAATGAAATAAATCGTTATTTTTTATGAATTTCTATTGTTTCTATATATTTTTTAAATAGAGAACAGCGGTGTTGCAATACAGGTTTATTTACATGCATTTATCTTTTTTTAAAGGTTCCTTTACGTGACACTGACGCTTCATAGCAGGTGTTAAACTGCAGCAGACATCTCTCGAGGCCTTTTATGTCAATACAGTGCCATTTAAATTAAAACACATCTTATGTTACCTGGAGATCACTGGCATAATCTGTTCATAAAGACTAAGGTTTTGCTTTTTAAAAGCAATATTAAAAGCTTAAGAAGCCCCTGTGTAGGTAGCCTTCAAATAAAGTGTCATCACATTCTGCTCGCAGCGCTAAAAGCCTGAATCATGAATCTAAAACAGACACTGTGTTGTAAACAAGCTAAAAGCATAGTGAGCAGTGGAGACTCTTGAAGCCTTGATGACTGCTTCTCTGCCTCGCTGCCTCTGTTTTCTTCAGAGTGCAGTTTGCTCTTTGTGGAACAGGCCGTTGCGTCTAATGCGTGGTAAATTCAGCCCTAGCTGAGTGTGTCTTTCGCAGGAGTTGCAGGATGAAATGTTGCTGTAAGTGCAAGCTTTCTGCTCTCTGAGGATCCAGACGATGTTAATTAGTCACAGGTTTGTCCCCTGTTGGACATGGAAGGCACGTCTGGTCACGTGGCGACTGTCTCAGCTGGAAAATGCTACACATTGTCTTATGCTTCTGACAGTTTGCCTTACCTGCAAACAAGGACACCTGCTTGTCACCTGTCCTCCTCTGTATATATGCAGAGCAGTGAGCCACAAACATCCTGTGTGGCTTTTTATCATTAACTAATGTCTTTAGTCGTGTAGAGTCGATTAGTTGTGTTCAGCATTGCTTGGCATTGAAGAAAGCAGTTTAATGAGCCTTCTAGTTAGCACTGAGCACCGCTTACAGTGTTTTAAAGTGTTTTTCACTGACAGTTGTGGAGGAGGGGGGTGTGGTGGACATGATTAGCATGTTTTTTGGGGGGAAACGTAATTGAACGGTTTCATAGCCTCGTACACTAGGGATCCAACCTTGTGGCCGGAAGGTTGCAGGTTCGATTCCCCTTAACTGACAGGACATGACAGAAGTCATGTCTTGGGATAGGGCTGCCCACCGCTCTGGGCGAGTGTGCTGACTGCCCACCAGTGTGTGTGCGTTCAGTAGTGTATATGTGGGTGTTTCGCTGTACAGATGTGGTTAAATGTGGAGGTGAACTCTCCCATTGTGGGATTAATAAAGAGCAACTTAAACATGTAGCTGTTCTATCGTCGACTGAATGATGCTTTTCCTTCTTGGTATTTTTTTGTGTTTCCTTTTCTTTTTATAGGTCCAATAGAGTTCACACAGCTCAACCTTCTTAGTTGAGTCTCTGTTTCTAGGTCTGCGTCTGTTAGATAAACAGAACTGATTGTGTGTTTTACTCAGTTTCCCCACTAGCTGGCGCTATTTCCATCACACAGTTCCATTGGGGTTCTGGATGTGGTAGCTGTGGTATTGTTGGGATTCAAACTCCAACCTCCTGATGTTGGGATGAATTATTACACAGCTGCACCACAACAACATGTATTTATACACATATACCTCTGTAGAGATAAAATCTGAGCTGCTTCATGTGTTCCTGAGTGGCGCAGTGGACTAAGCCGTCACCCCAACAGGAGGCTGTGAGTTTGAGCCCCAGCGATGCCACAGCCATCCGTAAAAAATGCCAAGAAAAGCCATGAAATCAATTACTATATCATTTTGACTTATATATCATTTTACATCATCCAGTTAAATTTTGGGTTTCAATGTAATTTCATTATTACCACCAAGCAAACTAATTCTGTTGCTGAATTATGTGCATCTACAGATGTGCAAATTCTGATCATTTCCATGCAGATCAATCATCCCACGTGACGGGACGGCTGGTCCTCATCTGTAAGTGACTCCTTTCCTACTGGGTATATTTCAGTGTGTTAGACTATGGAAAATATAATTGCCACCTGGATCTGGCATATGGGCCGCCAGCCTTGGGGGGAAGTGGGCGGGTCGAATCCCTTGTAGGTCACTAGGTCGTGGGGACCGGCAGCTGGGAGACTGGCCTCTCCCTGCATCAACAAATCTCTCTTTAATTAGCTCTCACCTGGCCCGGCCCTCACTGCTTCCCCAGCTGCGTCGCCAGCGCTCCATCAAATCTCGCCTCCATTTACTCACCTGCTTTCCCTCGTCTTGCTGTCTCTTCAATGTTGATCGTGCAGCTGAAAGAGCAGCAGATGGGTTCCGGGGAGGAAGCGTGCCCCACAAGGCCAACATCGACTAGCTGGAAGGAGCGTCATGTTGACATGTAAATAGCAACGGATGCACTATGGCTCGAGTCTCTGCCTGCGCATTCTGATGCGTTTCACTTGCAGCAAGGCTCTTTTGGCCTTCATTATGCACCTATACGCCTCGGTATGCCTCTCTTACAATGCAAGCGTTTTCAGTGCGGATTCTCAGACAATAGGTGCCACCCGTTTAAGAGTGTCGGGTCAGAGCTATAGAATATAAATGCAAGGAAGTGGCGTTCTGCCTCGGCAGACCGTGGTTGCAGGCGCATTAGATCATGCGGCACATTTGCAATTCTACATTGTGAGGGTGAAAAAAGAGCATCCATTGCAGCTGAGATTGATTCAAGCATTAGAGCCACTATATCACTGTATTACCACCGTACCTCCATAGCAAGTCTAGCAGGATGCCCTTTGAGGATCCAGAATACATTTGCTGGAGAGGGAATCATATAGTTCCATGGGAGTCGCTGGGGATTCTAGATTGAGTAGATATCTAGGCAGAGGCACTCGCTATTCACTGGAGACCGGTCAAAAAAACAAAGCAATCACCACCTGAGAAGATTGCCTCCGCGCTCTCTGGGGCGATTTGGACAGCTGTAGGCCCAGTCCCTCAGTTCCACCAGCCCGGATCCCCTACCGCCTGCAGGCCGCCATATGCGCTCTTGTTACGACTGCCGTTTAATTACCAATTAAACATATCTGTCCTTTAGTTTTGCAAAGGCGCGGACGAGATAAAAACGAGGCAGTCAGGAAGACGGAATGTGCTGGACGAGCAGGAATCGACGAGGAAGGAAAGCGGAGGGGAGTCAGCGCTCTGCTTGGACAGATGGGCCGAGGCAGTCATCATCTGGCTGGCGTTATTTTCGGCGTGTTTGTGTTAGGACGTGGCTGTGCTCCGGCGAGGGAGGGGCAGAGGGGGATGATAGATGTAATAAATTAGCAGTGATTGATGCTCACTTTACTTGGTGGCAACATTAAATGGCATTAAAGCTTCATAGATACCAACCTCCTTCCCTAAACCCCCCCAGCGCAATTACATGTGCCGTCTGCCACTTTGCTCAGGCTGCATTCTCTCATGAAATATAACCAAGCGCTTGCTGTTTGTGAGCTGAGAATATCGTTAAACATCCTGGCCGGTATCACAGGCTCTAAATCCAGCGAGCTGCTCACTAACCACAGTGTTTCTGAATGTAATTTCTATTTTCTTTTCTTTATTTATTTACCTGTTTATTTATTTATCATCATACATGATGATACATCATTTATTCATTTATTATCATATACACCACCAAATCTCTCTTTTTCTTTCTTTTTCTTTCCCTCGTTCCATTTACAACACAGTCATGTGCAAAAGTTTGGGCTCCTTTGAAAATAAGTTAACGCATCCTCTACAGGGAACACGATCAAACATGACTGATCTATGTACTTGCTGAGTTCACCATTCAAAAAACTCGTTGTCTGTAGATTTTGTGTGTGTTTACATTTCACTGAGAAAATCAACATGTATGTGTAGCCTCTTCAGCTCCTCGGGACCACCGGTGGACCACACCGCACTCAGTCCTGTTCTCCATAACGTTCATATTCCATAAGCTCCATTCAGAAGCTGGGCATCGTGTGAGGCTGTAGCTCTTCTCTCCAGTCTAATAGACGGTGACGTCATTTTAAACCCTTATAATAAAAGAAGCTGAACTCAGTTTGTTTTTCTACTGAAAGTCGACCCGTTTTTCCCCAAATCTGGGCTCTAAACTATAAACAGACGGCGTCTCTTCAGCGATCTGCTCTGGAAACATCACTTTTAGAGAACAACACAAAGAGCGGCGCAGATTTTTGGCTCTCAGCAGTGAATTGTGAGCGTATAGTGACATGTGGAGATCATAAAACACACGTTCTGATCATTTGAGGGGAGATTTTACAAATAAATAAATAAATTAAATAAAAATTTTAATAGATAAAAATCAAAAGTCAGTGACCACCTTCATTTATCTAATGTCCAATCTAAAAAGAAGACACTTTGGGTCTGAAAGGATGTGTAGCTGTACAGAAGCCGTTACTGAGAAAAGAAAATAGCTACTCCAGAGTCCAGAAGATCAGTGAATGTGTTTGGGATTATTTGAATCATGAGAAGCTGAAAATTGAACCAACTCCTAAGACCGGAGGTTTGGAAAAATATTCCTGTGGAATTTTTTATTTTTAAACTGAAAGCAAGTCTTAAAAAAATAAATAAATAAATAATACATATACTGCCCTGTGATGGACTGGCGACCTGTCCAGGGTGTATCCTGCCTTCCGCCCAATGACCGCTGGGAGAGGCTCCAGCACCCCCTGCGACCCTGACGGAGATTATATATGTATATAATTTAGTCATTAAAGCTTCTGTGTATTTTTCTGTTAAAAGCATTTTTTTTTTCTTTTTTTACTGAAGCTGCAAAATGAACAACTTGTATTGATTGGATGTTTTGACTGGAAATGAAACAGATAATAGACAGACAGACAGACAGACAGACAGATAGACAGACAGACAGACAGACAATGATGGAAGCCAAGATTCTCCGTGTGTTCTTGTCTTTTTGGGCCTGAATTGGTGCGATGCTCATTTCTTACTCAGGCAGGCTGTTACTCTGTCCTCTCTTCCATGTTTTCCACATTTCCAATGATCCTTTTATCCCGTTTATGGTGTGGAATGGAAGATGCAGAGCATGAACAGATGGAGCTCTTTCCTAATAGAATCCTTACAGATTTGCCTGTTATCATCTGATCTATATGATCATAAACACCTTGTGCTTTTATTACATGGTGGGGATATTTTAACTGTGTGGCTGTTTGTTCTATTTACCCATCTTCTATTCTTATTCTGTGTTGCTCATTTACGGCTTTACCAGCTTCACCAACCGCTGCTGTTTGCTGGCTACAGAAACCAGCTGTGCTCAGATTTTCACCTCATGCCAACGCAGTTGATCGGGCAGGATGCCATGCTGCCAGGATGCCACGCTGCCTCCCCTCTGAGGAAAGAGCTTGTAGAGTGTTCTGGCTCCAGCTCCACCCGGGCTCTGTGGCAAATTCTATACATAGTCATATGCAAAAGTATAAACACTCCAGTCAAATTACAGTTTATGTTGCATAAATATGACATTTTATTGCACAGTTTGTATTTATTGAGTGTATTTATTTATAAGTGTGGCGTAACTTTTGCACAGGTTATATGTTCTGTTCTATTTTTCCCAGTGTGTTAAATTCAGTGAATTAATGAAAGGAAACTGCATTTAAATGTTGAGATGCTTGTTCACTGTAGAGGACGTGTTCACTTATTTCAGTTCAAGCTTCTAGTTCGTGTCATTTGCGCAGAAGTCAGGACGTTCATGCCTCGACACGCTTGTGGTGAGGCTCAGATAATCACTACAGAAAGAAAAATACAAGACAACACTGAAACTGAAGTATATTAAATATACACAACATATAGACACAGGAGGGGGATCTGTGTAAGGGAACAAAACAACAAGCAAACAAAAAAAATAGAATGGACAAATATATTATTATATATACTGAACAAGAGATAATCTATAAAGAATATACACATTTAAAGTGGCTTAAGTGACTGTGTTGTTCTTTAAGGTGGCTTAGTGTTAAGGTGATTTGCTATTGCAATTGTCCATAGCAGAGATGATATGATAATAATAATAATAATAATAATAATAATAATAATACTAATACTGACAGAGTGACTGAGTGAAATGGTAGTTGGAGGCGGACCCACAGTTTCACAGCTTGTTCAGAAGCCTGACGGTGTCACGATTGGCCCCTCCCAGTCTCCTCATGTGCTTTTGTTTACCTTTCAGTCCTGCCCTGTTGTTTCGTGACTCCACCCTGATTGTCTCCACCTGTTTCCACCTGTTCCTCGTTGACCCTCCTGTATTTAAGCCCTGTATTTTCCCCTGTGTGGTTGCAGGTCTTTGTTTGATGTTTGTATGTTTGATCGTGCTGGATGTGCTGTATATATTTACATTTACATTTACAGCGTTTAGCAGACGCTCTGATCCAGAGCGACTTACAAGAAGAGCTTTGTCAATCTAGAGAAAGTGTCTCTGCTAGTTACCAGTAGCTTAGAGAGAAAGACGGTCCTGAGCTCAGATACTGATAGAAACACAGTCACTGATACAGAGAGAGAAGGAGCAGAGCTGAACACAGAACTCTGAGCCCTGCAATACAATAACCAGTCTTTTAATAGAAGGTCATTAATTAGTGACGCTGACGTCTATTAAAATGATCAGAAGCACAAAACACTGAAGGTAAACAGTTTCCATCAGGGAGAACCGAGTGGCTCTGAAATCACTTTTTACACACAAGCAAAGTTTCAGTTTCAGATTTATTTACAACTTAGTTCCAAGTTTAAGTTGAATAAAAACTGGCTTTAAACTCAGGATCACAGATGAGCTCCTTTACTATGTTGATCTGTAGGCGTCTGTTCATAAACATAAACCAGCCCAAACTCATTTACTATAAAATGAAATGGTGTTTGTAGAAATTCAGAAAAAAGCCGCGTCAGTCTCGACTGCATATGTGGACATATTTCTATATTGAGCTCTATTTACACAAAGTTAGGTTAGTTCATCATTTATGTTGAACAGACTCTCCCAAAGTTTTACGCTGCTGCGCTGACGTTGAACCGCGTGCTGCACTGGGTCGGTATGACCAACAGGTCAAAACCAGCTCTAAACAAAGTGACCGCTGGGCCCTGATTGGTGCTCTGGCTTTGCGCTTCTTTCGTTTTGACATGTGACGTTTTTATACACACAGAAACCAAAAGGAACGACAGATTTCTCAAAATGTAGGAGGAAAAAGTCGGATATTAGACTCTGAAATGTAGTGGAGTGAAAGGAGAAAGACGCCCAGAACGGAGAAACTTCAGTACAGATACACCAAAAATACTAAAGTACAGAAACTAATTACATTTACTCAGATACTCAGGTACTCAGTTACTCAGTTACTGTCCAGTACTGGCTCTCATAGAGTTATAGATGTGGTTTCTCACACTGTATGACTCACTGTTATCTATTAAAATTGACAAAGGCAATATTAACACTTGAAAATTGTGATTTTTGGCCAAATCATTGTTTAAATATATGATTCTCAATAACAACAATATGCAAAATAAATCATTATTTAGACAAAAGCTGCTCCTGATACCAAACAAGGCTCAATAATGAGCGCAAAACTGAGCCGTGCAAAAATCCCCAGAAGATTTTTGTCTCTGATTCTGATTTCTGGCAGCCTTTTTTGGCTTTGCTACGGACGCATCTGAAACCGTGCAGATGCCTCCTCGTACATGGCGATGGTGACGGTGCCCTATCGCCCACTCAGAAGAGGAGAGCGTGAGTCAGGGAAATGGGGGGAGAGAAAAAAAAACAACAGCAAACAACAGCAGCAAACTTTTAAAACAGCGTTTAGAGCTTGGCGGCCCGTATTGCCTATAAACAAACCACTGCCATTTCCAGTGGCCGGCGGCGTGGAGTGGCATGGAGTTTCAGCGGTGAATGGCGCACTTATGGGGTGAGGGGGCCATGCACTTTCTGCAGGCGGCACAGCAGGAAAGCACTGCGACCAGCCTTTCAGTGCTCCCTTTTTCCAGAACTCTCCGCTTAGCGGCTGTGAAAGCCTCGCAGGCCCACCATTATCACCACCTCCTACTCAAAATGCCTTTGCAGTTTTGGCTCCAATACAATTTTTTTCCCTGCTCAAAAATTAGGCAGTGCAGAACACGTGCGAGTGGAGCTCGTTTTTAAATTTGGCCTCGTCTGAATAGCAGTGTGCTCTAACAAAGGCCACTGGGAGGGTATTCATAGCCCACCATGAGGCCTGTGCGCTGACCAATATAGACTAGCATGATGCCAAGTGACGCAGACGCATTGGTAGCGTTTAGAGACGCTTAGCTTTTCTAATTTATTTTAAATAAATAGCAGGAGGTCCCGCTTTACAGTCAGTGTCTCTAATAACTGCGTATTACATGTGAGCAACACATGCAACAACGTAACTACTAGTGATTTAATCCCTGTTACAGGTGTAATTACACAAGTTGTAACAGCCAGTTTTCTCTCCTGTAATTACATGTGTAATAACCTAAATGTAATCATTTATAATTGCATGTGAAATCTGACTGGAACAGCAGTTGTGTCATAATTACATTATTACATTAAGACGTTATTTACACTGTATCTGCCAGCTTTCCTCACATTTAGCCGGCATTTCTGCTGCTATTGCTGCGTCACCGTAACCGGTTTCAGCTTTAAACCAGTCTGTGATGTGACAGAACGGCAGACGCCCCTTATAACATGGAACTTTACTGACATGAATTCAATTCATTAAAAGAGTTCTGCATAATAAATGGTTAAGATGTAAACACAGTCGTTCACAGTGGTTTGGTGTGAAACACTCGGAAACTTAACGTGAGAACTGCTCACAGTGGTGATAGGAACCAGACGTCCACCTCTAAAAGCTCCCTCACAGAAACGTATTGCATGAAATGCTTATCAATTCACCCCCTGATGCCTGAGAACTTGTTTTACGAAAGTTTAAAAAGATTTTGGCCTAAAACGTGTTGTTTATAACAGGGGTACTTGCAGGGAGTTGTAAAGCAAAATGCTCTGTTTTCTATGTTTACCACTTTTTTTTTACCAGTTTTTGCAATATAAAAACTCAGCAGTTGAAGGTTTACTGGTGGTTTTGGATAGTAAACATCTGGGTTGTAGGTGCTGCATCCGCTGGTTCCTTTCACCACTGCAGAGAAAACCAAACGTCTTTGATTACATCACCACCAATGAATTATGCAGCAATTTTGAAAAGTTCCCCTTTAAGCCCTGCATGCTGTGTGCAGCAGGGCTTAGCCAAGCACGAGCTCAGCCCCTGGTGTTTAAAGCGCCTTTAGACCAAAAACCTTTCAATGTGGGCTTTTAACAGTAGTTTGGAAGAAAATCGGATCCTTACTCAAGCTGGACTTGCAGCCCCCAACTTTTGACGGTCAGTGTAGATGTTTCCCTGCTGGGCCGAACCAGCCGCCGTGTTTGATGGTGCAGTAGCTGGTCTCAGACATGCTGGCCGATTTTAATCTAATATGAAGTCACTTGTGCGGTGAATTTGGAGATGTTTTATTGGATGGCTGAAGGTATGGCCTATTTTGATCATAATTAAGCATGGATTTCTCTTTTTTAGCTGGAGGCTGCTCTTCACAATCCAGTCCAATGCGCTCTGCTGGGCTTCTCTGCAGCGAGCACTTCCCTCCCTCAAGGCTACCTCTGGGTAAGTAGAAAGTAGAACCCTTCACTGATCCTATATCCTATATCAACATCCTAACACACAGCATGCTCTTAAAGCGATAGTTCAGAGGTCAGTCAGCCAAGACACGTTTGCTTTAGTTTCGTCCTTGAGCTGCGTAGCTTATGTGACTAATGGAAGCTTATACTTCAGTATTTAGATCAAATAGATTTCCTCATGTGGTTTCTGACGCTTTATGCAACAGTGAGTTCCGCCCACGTGAGCCGATTGGTTGAGTTGTTCTAGCATAACACCACAAACACTATCACTCCACTGAGATGCTGTTGCTAAGCAACGACTCTGACAGCTGTAGGAGACGCTCGAGCCATCTGAACGTTTTTACTTCTTACTTTGCCACAAACAGAAAACGGACGCTGTTAAGACCACATCTGACCGACAGCCGATTTGGTCCGACTCTGAAGACGAGACGACACTAAATTCCCAAACTGTCGTCACCACTGAGCAGCTTTTCAGTCGGCAGCTGTGACAGAAGAACAGCTGAACAACCTGGAATCAGCCAGAAATGAACCCAACACCATTCGCCAGACGTGTCTGATCTTCAGAGTCGGACCAAATCAGACTGAGCCGTAAAACTGACCCAGTAAAAACAGAAAAGCTGCTCAGTGGAGACGACAGTTTGGGAATTTAGTGTAAGGAGCTGGAGAACGAACTGCCGGCTGAGCAGTGAGTGGGCGGAGCTCGTTACTCTGACGTAGCAGCGAGCTGCTCGTTAAGGAGCTCTAATTAGGAGGAAGGAGCTGAACATTAAAACATATTAAAGCCGCGTTCACGGCCAGTTTATTCATTTCTTACTGTATTTATTTAACTGCTGTATTAAAGCAGCAGAGCACTCGAGGAGGGAGTTATCACCAATAACATCACGGCTGGGATGATATTTCACAATAACACACTCCCTCTGTGTTCAACTGCTTACATATAACACTGTGATCTACCCAGATGAGTTAAGTCAGTTGAGTTAAATGAGTTTAGTAAGTTGTTTGAGGAAACCTGTTGCCTTAAATGGTTCACGTTAAATCATTTAAATCATTTGAGCATAAATAATTCCCTGAAGTGAATATGAACAAAGTATATCACTGTTGTCGGAAGAAAACCTTGTATCTCCAGATTGGTGACTTTACAGGAGAAGGAAAAACTTACTTTACTTTTAATGGAAGTCTATGGAACCAGACATTTCACAAGGCCGTTTCTTTTACTCCATTCATTATAAAATTTACATCCAGTGTAAAGAACAACAGGTATTTTCAAATTATGTCAAAAACTGAAAAACAACAAAAATGGAGATATGAGTTTTTCTTCCGACAGCAGCGACATGTTTATTGTTGTATACACGTAAGTAAATTGTACTAATTCCATTCATTGATATTAACATTTGTTGTCATTCTAACATATTAAAATTGTATTTGAGAGTCATAATAATAATCAACATTGATCCCAGCGTCTTGCACAACTTGATGTTGCTCTGAACCTTGACGCAGTTACAGAAATGCCAACAGCTCAGCCACTGAATCAACTGATGTTTTAGCTAAAGAACATTGCAGATTATTAAATGTGCTTCAGATCTTTTTTTCAGATTAGCTTACTTGAACTTTCTATAATATTTATGTTGTGCTAATTTATTTCATTAAGCTGTGCAGTTCGGTTTTACAGTGTATAAAAAGACAGCGTGTGGACAAAAAAAGGCTTTAAAATGCCTGATATTATTTTTTTAGCTATGCAATTAAGATTAGATTAAGTGACCCGTATTAGTCCCAGAATGGGGAAATTTCACCTCCACATTTAACCCATTCATGCATGTCCTATTCCTACTACTAATACTGCTGCTATTAATATTAGTAGTATAATAACTCTGTAGGTAGTCTGACCAGAGGAGGACGGGTCCCCCCTGGTGAGCCTGGTTCCTCCCAAGGTTTCCTCCTCAGCTCTGAGGGAGGTTCTCCTGGCCCCTGGCACCCCTGGCCTGCTCAACTGGGGGTTTTACATTCATGTTAAACTCTGTCTTTACTGGAATTCTGTGAAGCTGCTTTGTGACATCATCAGCTGTGAAAAACGCTACAAATAAATTTGATCTGATTTGAAGCACCACATACACACTAGTGAACGCACACTAGGGGGCAGTGAGCACGCTTGCCCGGAGCGGTGGGCAGCCCTATCCACGGCGCCCGGTGAGCAGTTGCGGGTCAGTTGTCTTGCTCAAGGGCACCTCAGTCACGTACTGTAGGCTGTGGGGATTGAACTGGTGACCTTGCAGTCACGGGGCTGGTTCGCTGACCTCCAGCCCACATGTTCTTGTCTTCATTTTTAATAGACTGTTGTGTTACATACGGTCAGAAATCACTTAAGCAAGTCTACGTGAACAGTTTCAGGAATGCTAATTATATGAGCTTTATTTATTTATCAATCCGAATCGGATTGATCCAGGCATAATTTAGTGGATTGATTATGAACTATATTAGGCCCAATCCAGTTATGATCCTTGTGGTTTAGATGTCTTCAGTGGAGGCTATAGGAAAGCCTGTAATATCTCCAGCACCGGTGTTTTGGTTGGGTTTGAGCTGGTCTTCTTTCCTCTAAACGCTGGACTCACTGAATGTGAGTAAACAGCTGTGAGAACGCGTCCTCTGTCAGCTATAGTGAGCAGCAAGCCACCAGAATGATATAGAACTCCTGCATATATATATATATATGTGTGTGTGTGTGTGTGTGCAGCAGCACTGTGTGCCCTTCCTGGGTTGGAACAGGCTTTTAATGGCATTTTCAGAATTGCACTTTTGTATAAATTGTCATAAAGTTAAAACAAAACCTGTCAGTTCTGCTGCCAATAAGCAGATTTCAAAAATATGATTTCACCACAGTCTTACAGTAAGTTGTAGCTAAATCAAATTAGATCCTAATCAGTATTAGATATGATTAGTTAGCTGGCCACAAAGCAAAACATATCAGCCCAGAATGTCACATTTTGTACATTAGTATTAGTATTTTAGTGTTAATTAACAGACTAGTGTATCACTGCTGTTGGAAGAAAACCTCATTTTCCACTTTTGCTGTTTTTCAGTTTTTGACATAATTAGAAAACAAAGCCTGTTGGTTTTTGTATTGTGTGTAAATTTCAGGATGAATAGACCAAAACAAACGGCCCAATATGACTTGGGAAAAGTCCTTTTGGTTTCATTGACTTGCATTAAAAGTAAAGTAGTTTTTCTCCTTCTCCTGTAAACTTGCTGTTATGGAAGCTGCGAGGTGTCACGATGGGCTCCTCCCAGTCCTGTCCGTTTTTGTTCTAGTCCATGTGTGTTTGTTTTGGTATCTGTAGTCCTGCCCTGATTGTCTCCACCTGTTTTCCACCTGTCCCTCGTTATCCCTGTTGTATTTAAGCCCTGTGTTTGCACGTTGTTTTTGCTGGTCTTTGTTTGATGTTTTGGTCTCTGTTTGATGTTTTGGTCTCTGTTTGATGTTTTGGTCTCTGTTTGATGTTTTGGTCTGTTGTTAGAACAGTTTGTGTTGCTCGTCATGTTTGTACCTGATTCTGTCCGTATTGGCTCTATGACCCTGGACCATCTTGATCACGACCCTGGATTTGCCCCTAATAAATCTCGCTTACCTCCGCACACGCGTCCGCCACCTCGCTCCGCGTCACACGAGGTTTCCGACAACAGCGATACTTTATCTAAGCAGTGTAGCTGTTTTGTCTTTGAAAACTCTAAGATCAGACTGGATTGGTATCGGAAAATAATCGATGTACAAATACTCTGACCAGGGGACGAAACACGGGATTGAGACATACCGACTTCCGACTAGCTACATTAGCCTAGTCGTTCCAGCCCAGAACTGTGGAAGCAAACATCAGATGCCAAAAACGTAGACGACGTTTGCAGAGGGAACAAACTAAACTCGAATTTACTGTCACTTTACCACAGCATGATCAGGAATATGCTGATTAATAGCCCTAAAACAGGTCTGTGTTATGATATTTGGGTCATGATTTCCATCAGTGAGTTTGCCTATTCAACAAAAGTGGATTCACATCAACATCCTCACAGAGATCCATCTAAAACATCACGTCGTCGGTTTTATAACCCAGAAAAATCACTTTTTCAACTTTCACACGCTCTTCTTTCCGTTCTTGCTGGTGCAGTGAGCAGTTTGTCATGTAATCCCCTGAAGCAGGTGGACCAATCCAATTGGAGGCCTCTTGGACGCAATAGGATGCCCTTCGCTGTGTCTTTGAGCTAATTGTTTTTGGGGATATAATAAAGAGCAGCGGGGGTAGACTCTGGACTGGATCTGCGAGATATGGTGGGGATTTGGAGGGAAATGATATGTGGACGGATTAAACTGGTGTTCTGCTTCATCTTTCTGTTGCCATGCCTGCGGGTCAAAATCTGTTTGACTGATTTCTACAGACTCAGTGAAGCTTATAGGAATATCTAGATGAGGCCCAGTGTGAGCCATGTAGAGTGAGCAATTCCGCGTTGTGCTTCATTTTACTCCTGTTTTAATGCATATTTTATAGCGAGGAGATGTCGTGCAGTTCCTACATACCCTTAGCCCAGTAAATGTACGACGCTCAGTGTTTTCTGCCATAGAAGAAGTACATTTGGTCTTTAGTGGTTCCCAAGCCCGTCCTCAGG
Organism: Pygocentrus nattereri; assembly: GCF_015220715.1. Taxonomy (NCBI): domain Eukaryota; kingdom Metazoa; phylum Chordata; class Actinopteri; order Characiformes; family Serrasalmidae; genus Pygocentrus; species Pygocentrus nattereri. The sequence continues at coordinate 623,705 of NC_051231.1, forward strand.
GACCCCAAAGCGGTTCATGTTTTAATTTACCCCAGGGGTCGCAAGCCAAGTGGTAAGAAGAGCCATTTTGTCTTTTCAACAAAAGTCTAACCACTTTGGGAGCCGCAATATTTTATGGCCATTTTACCATCTTGGCTTTAAAGGTGTCTCAGTATGTGCTGATGTTCTAGTACAGGATAAGAAACAATATTAATAATGGGGCAGTCGTGGGCTGGAGGTCAGGGAACCGGCTCTGTGACCGGGAGGTTGTCCTTAAGCAAGACACCTAACCCCCAACTGCTCCCCAGGTGCTGCGGATAGGGCTGCCCACCGCTCTGGGCAAGTGTGCTCACTGCCCCCTAGTGTGTGTGTGTGTGTGTGTGTGTGTGTGCGCTCACTAGTGTGTATGTGGTGTTTCACTGCACGGATGGGTTAAATGAGGAGGTGAAACTTCCCCGTTGTGGGACTAATAAGGGTCACTTAATCTAAACGAAAATACAGACTTGCTTTGCTCTGCTTTGAGCTTCAGCTCAGCTACAGCTGCTTTTCTCGCATCTCCAGCAGGAAACTTTTCCACAAATGTAGAACAGATTCTTGTAAAATGTCTCTCAACCATAGAGTTCCATGCCTGGATGCCGCCTTGCCTGCTGTTCTCTATCTGAGGTGGTGCGTCTGCGCGTCCGTCATGTTGGAGAGGTCAAGTGAACACATTCACTGGTACTGAGAGACGAAGAGTCTCAGGATTAAATCAGCCACACCTTCCTCACTACTCCACCCGTCTTCACCACGTCTGCTTGGTTCTAATCCTCTGACTCAGATTAATCCGGGCTGCGCGGATCTGCTCTCGGCAGCTTTTATTACTGTAATAACTGATGGTGATCATTAGCGTCCGGACCAGCAGGACAGTGTTCGGTCTGTACCGGACGACAAAAACCCAGTTTAGGGCGAGAAACACAAACACACATCAGCAAATCCACCAATGAGTGAATCACTTCTGATATTAATGCACAGAAAAATAAAATAAACACAGTAAGAAGGGCGAAGCTGAAGCTTCCTATTCGCCAGCTTCTCGGTCCAGCAGTTCCATTCTGGTGCCTGAAGCTGCATCATTTAAGGTGGAACGGGAAAATTTGAACAAGAAGCCGGCTAATAAGAAGCTGACTTCAGGTTTGTGTAAGAAGGTTCTAACGTTAATCTATTATGAATATCTACACTTCTCTATTCTGTCTACAAAAACTGCTGAGACAGGACCGCCCCCCCCCATCCCCCTGTATAATCATACAGATAAGCATGATTATGTCCACCAATGATTTCTTACAGCTGCGAGTATTCCTTCCAAAGCTAGCTTAAGCATCTCATCTAAAGGTGTGGAGCAGATGTAACTATGGTGAGGTGTCTGGTGCCATGACATCATCACACTACTACATAAAGCTGAGATCCTCTGAATAGCCTGTTAAATGAAATAAGCTTCATCTCTGAGCTTCAGCGCATTATCATAATTTCCTGTAATGATAACATGACCCTGTTACATTAGGGCAGTCGAGGGCTATAGGTCAGGGAACTGGCCCTGTGACCAGAAGGTCGCCGGTTTGATCCCCAGAGCCGACAGTCCATGACTGAGGTGTCCTTGAGCAAGACACCAAACCCCCAACTGCTCCCCGGGCGCTGTGGATAGGGCTGCCCACCGCTCCGTGCAAGTGTGCCCCCTAGTGTGTGTATTCAGTAGTGTGTATGTGGTGTTTCACTTCACGGATGGGTTAAATGTGGAGGTGGGATTTCCCCATTTCTGGGATTAAAAAGTGTCACTTAAATTACTGGATATAATCTGTCATAATAGTTTCTGCTAGCATGCGACATTTGCCATAATATGCATATGGCATGGTTATGTCAGCGTTATGTAGCAGGTAAAGTGTTAATGAACCATTTAATGGGTGATTCTTTAAAGAACACTTGCTGTAAATGAATTGTAATGCGAAGGTTCTACACCACTAGAACTGTACTTTCTAGCCTAGAGCCATTTAAGAGCCGTATTTGTAAGAGTTTACGGGAATGTTCCAGGTGTGAAATCGTTAAGGAATATTATAAGACTGTTATACAGCGCTGTAAGGATCTACAGTTCATCCTTGGAGTAAATTGAAGCCACTTAAGTGACGACAGGTGTGATTTCCCTCCGTTTTCCAACCTGTTGGATAAACTGTGGAAGAAGCGCAGATGACAGTCATTTGCCACCTCTGAACTCTGTAATTCACCGAGAGACAAATCCGATGGTTTCCACGCTGGCGTCAGACTGAGGCTCCGTAAAGAGCTTCACGGAGAGGGATGACAACACACACGAGGGGCTCGTGGGAGTTTTTCTCTTAGCTTTGATCACATTAATGACACTGTTTATTATCAGTCCATGGCAGCGAGGCAGCCTCTGTCTCAGCCTCTTATCTCTCTCTCTCTCTCTCTCTCTCTCTCTCTCTCTCTCTCTCTCTCTCTCTCTGTCTCTCTCTGTCTCTCTCTCTGTCTCTCTCTGTCTCTCTCTCTCTCTCTCTCTCTCTCTCTCTCTCTCTCTGTCTCTCTGTCTCTCTCTGTCTCTCTCTCTCTCTCTCTCTCTCTCTCTCTCTCTCTGTCTCTCTGTCTCTCTCTGTCTCTCTCTCTGTCTCTCTCTCTGTCTCTCTCTCTCTCTCTCTCTCTCTCTCTCTCTCTCTCTCTCTGTCTCTCTCTCTCTCTCTCTCTCTCTCTGTCTCTCTCTGTCTCTCTCTCTGTCTCTCTCTCTCTCTCTCTCTCTCTCGCTCTCTCTCTCTCTCTCTCTCTCTCTCTCTCTCTCTCTCTCTCTCTCTTTCTATCCCTCCCTGTTTTTCTTTTTCTCCCTCTACCTCTTTGTTCTTATTCTTTCTTTCTATTTTTTTCTCTCTTGCATTTTTCTTCCTCTTTCTGTCTGTCATCCTCTCTCCTTCCTTTCTCTCACTTTATCTCTCTCTTGCGCTCATCCTCTCAGCCTCGGATACTAATTATAATATAGATTTTTACTGGAATGCACCAGCGTCTCTACTGAGATGTGTAGTGCCCCCCCCCCCCCCCCCCCCCCCCAACACGCTTTATAGACTTGGACCAGCTTTGTTCATTGATCATTTGACATTGAAGTAGTTTGGATGTTTACCGGAGCACTAATTTGTTTGACTGTAGTGTTTTTTGAAGTCCAGTCTAAGAGTTATTGTCATGTTTCTTTACTAATTAACTGTAATTAAATATGTACACAATTAGATGGTTACTCACATTGTGTATATGTGGTTTCCATTCTACATGGAGAGTCTGCACTTTGGACTTTGTTTTGATGTCAAAGAATGACAAAACCCATCGTTTCATGTACAGTAATAACAATAACTCAGCCATAATGACAATCAGGAAACTAAGCAAACTAAAACCATTTGTCTGAGCAGTGAATCTATAACCTGAGCACAGAAATACTGTACACGTCCCATCAGTCCTGCAGTGGGTAATCGAAGAGTCTCGACCTGTGGCCCACAGAAAAACTAATTAACTTTAAAAAACAGTTTTCTTTTCATTTTCTTAAGTGCAGACACTGAAAACCTGAGAATCGAAGCCAGGGAAAGATCAGATTGTCCACTTTGGTTCAATCGAAGGTCCCAAACTGTGCAGTTATGCTAAAAACAACCACTACCCATCCAAATAACTAAATTCAGGTGTTCCAATCTCTTCCATGGGCCACAGGAGCTTCATGGAATGGGTTTCCATGGCCGAGCAGCTGCATCCAAGCCTTACATCACCAAGCGCAGTGCAAAGCGTGGAATGCAGTGGTGTAAAGCGCCGCCACTGGACTCTAGAGCAGTGGAGACGTGTTCTCTGGAGTGACCAATCACGCTTCTCCGTCTGGAAATCCGATGGACAAGTCTGGGTTTGGCGGTTGCCAGGAGACGGTACTTGTCTGACTGCATTGTGCTGAGTGTAAAGTTTGGTGGAGGGGGGATCATGGTGTGGGGCTGTTTTTCAGGAGTTGGGCTCGGCCCCTTAGTTCCAGTGAAAGGAACTCTTAAAGCTTCAGCACCAAGAGATTTTGGACAATTTCACGCTCCCAACTTTGTGGGAACAGTTTGGGGACGGCCCCTTCCTGTTCCAACATGACTGAGCACCAGTGCACAAAGCAGGTCCATAAAGACGTGGATGAGCCAGTTTGGTGTGGAAGAACTTGACTGGCCTGCACAGAGTCCTGACCTCAACCCCATAGAACACCTTTGGGATGAATTAGCTCTGTTGGTGGCTGACACAACAGGAAGTGCTCTGCAGAGGTTATTACTTTTGTTTCAAGCTTCCGGTTCATCATCACGTGACAGTTTTTGAATGTAAAGATTCGATTTTGGCTAAAAGATGTAACTGGGGATGGTTAAAAGTGCATCTGTTGTCATTGTCGGTTTTCTGTGAATTTGTTACTTACAGTGTTCTTTAACCACAAAACGCATTGACTTCCTTGTCATTGGTTTATCAATTTGAGTTTAAGCTCTGACCACTGACTAACCGCAGTTGCTCTTGCTCGGCCAATAATACGCTTGGGTTCATGAGACAAAATCAAATGCAGATCTTCAATATTTCATTTTACAGCAGCAGAAACGAGAGCAAATGTCTGTGAAGAGGGGGCATTAAATCTGACAGATTATGCTGACAGTACAGCGCAGACCTGCTGCTAGAAGTGAAGAAAAAAGCTTTGCTGATGATGAATTCACTCGTTTTGCCATAGACTATGTTCCCACCAGTAGTGAAATGATCCAGGGTTTGGTTGAAGTGGATGAGACTCGCTGTATTGCCTCAAACTGATGATGTGCAATGTTTTTATTTGTGAGTATATTGATCATAATTTGAAGACGCTCACTTCTTTAATTTATAGTTACTTTTTTTATGACGTAAAGTGACACTACCAGCCCAATAACCTCCCTACAATTCAGACCCGTGGATCACTGCAGGCTGCTTCAGATGACGGGTTGAGAAACCCTGAACCAATGCATATAAGCACATGAACACTCAGCCCAGCTAGAGATGGGACATCCCAGTGTATATCTCTTGTAATTTAGGTGTCAAACCAGCAGCCCCACCTCAATCCCATAGAGATTACTTGAAGCTAAAGTTCTAATTTCCCGTTCCACCTTATTTAGTGCAGCAGTTGCACACTAGCACCCACCCAGGCGTCTGAACGCAACGGCTGAATCATTTCAATTGAACAGAAATTCAAATGAAGAGTTAACATCAGCTTTGAGAGCGAATCAGATTCATTGCAATTACACTCTCAGAAATAAAGGTTCTAGACTGTCTCTGGGTCGGCTCCCCTGTTCTCACTGGGATGGAACCCTCAGGGCTCCATCTCAGTGCCTTTAGTCAGGGAACATAACTGAACCATAATCCACTGAAATGATCTGTTCTAAGCTGGACTGACTCCACACACCCCGCCTCGCCTCGCCTCCAGGCTTTTACTCTACTGCTCTGTTTTAAAACATTCGGTTCACATTCAGACCCTAAAACCACATCCAAAGTAAAAAAAAACATTGTCTTTGTTTTTCTGTGAATTTGGTACCTTGAGGGTTCCATCTGTGACAACCAAAGGCATTGGATTTGTGAAAGTGTCAGAGCAAATGTCTTGATGTCAAACCATGTCTGATTTTTAAGTTTTATCATCTCGGCTTTGAAGTCGGGGCTGTGGTGAGTGGACGCATGATGGGGGGGTTCAGGAATGGGCTAGAGGTTAGGAAACCAGCCCTGTGACCAGAAGGTGTTTGACTGACGTGCCCTTGAGCAAGACACCTAACCCCCAACTGTTCCCCGGACACTGCGGATAGGGCGGCCCATCGCTCCGGGCAAGTGTACTCACTGCCCCTTAGTGTGTGTCTTCATTAGTGTGTATGTGGTGTTTCACTGCATGGATGGGTCAAATATGAAGGTGAAATTTCCCCGTTGTGGGACTAATAAGGGTCACTTAATCTAATTTATCCAAGCTTACAGTCACAATGTTTTTTCTGTTGTAGCCGTCATATTTGGGATTGAATTTCTGGCTTTGATGCTCTGCATGAATGTAACTAGAGATGAAAGCCTAATAATTTGACTAATAGCTCAATCCGAATAGTCTAGTATGATTGAGGACATTCGGAATACAGTCTCTATGTAATTGAAGAAGGTGGATAATCCTGTAAATAATCCATTAAATAGAGGAATAATATCCGTGTAAGCGCCTGTATCCGATTACATTCCCTATCGGAAAGTTTCAGTCCGTTCTGCATGAGCGTCGCGTCACAGTGAGAGTTTATACCGTTCAACACGGCGGAGCAGAA
>NC_051231.1:637500-695000 GCF_015220715.1 Pygocentrus nattereri
AGCTGACACCCTGAATCCATTAGGGCCGATCGGCGGTGAATTTGAGAGATATCTAAGAGCAGACGGACGCGGTTTGAAAGGATATTTGATTTCAACTTTACTCTCGCCCCCTTGAAATTGAAATTGCTGACAGGTAGAAATATCGCGGCTAAGAGGAATAACAGCAGAGGAAGTGTTCTCTGCCATCTGAAATTTGATCAAGGCGGGTTAGAGCATTGGAAGTACGAGCACGAAGGGAAGTGAAGTGGGGGAGAGGAGGAACACTGAATAAAGCTGCAGAATTCATCTCACTGCTTCTAGAGGATTAATAAATAATTTAATCTCTCTCTCCCTCTCTCTCTCTCTCTCTCTCTCTCTCTCTCTCTCTCTCTCTCTCTCTCTCTGTCTCTCGCTCTTCCAAACCAAATCAAATATTTTTTGTCGAGACAGGGAAACCTGTACTATATATTCAGATGTCAGTAGATGTTTTTTTAGTGAAACCTAGGTGCTGATAGGGACTTCTGGACAGTCTTTACACTAGATGTTGGAACCTTGTGAAAATTTGATTGCATTCATCCACAAGAGCATTAGTGAGGTCACCTGCTGATGTTGGATGACCATGTTTGTGCATTTGCTCAATAATGTAATGCAGTGTAAATGAAAAAGTATGATATATAATATATACACATTTGATTTCATACACATGATCCCCCCTCCACCAAATGTGACACTTGGCACAATGGAGTCACACAAGTACAAGTACTGGCAACCGCCAAACCCAGACTCGTCCATCGGATTTCCAGATGGAGAAGCGTGATTGGTCACTCCAGAGAACACGTCTCCACTGCTCTAGAGTCCAGTGGCGGCGCTTTACTCCACTGCATTCCACACTTTGCATTGCGCTTGGTGATGTAAGGCTTGGATGCAGCTGCTCGGCCATGGAAACCCATTCCATGAAGCTCTCTACGCTGTTCTTGAGCTGATCTGAAGGCCACATGAAGTTTGGAGGTCTGTAGTGATTGACTCTGCAGAAAGTCGGTGACCTCTGTGCACTATGCCCCTCAGCATCCGCTGACCGCTCTGTCACTTTACGTGGCCGACCGCTTCGTGGCTGAGCTGCTGTCGTTCCCAATCGCTTCCACTTTGTTATAATCCCACTGACAGTGGACTGTGTAATATTTAGTAGTGAGGAAATTTCACGACTGGACTTGCTGCACAGGTGGCGTCCAATCATGGCACCACGCTGGAACTCACTGAGCTCCTGAGAGCGACCCATTCTTTCACTAATGTCTGTAGAAGCAGTCTGCAGGCCTAGGGGCTCGGCTTCATACACCTGTGGCCATGGAAGTGACTGGAACACCTGGATTCAGTGGTTTGGATGGGGGAGTGTAAAATTTTGGAAAATAGTGTATCTCAGTATAAACAACTGTAGCCTTCATTAATCTCTCACGCTTCACAAACAAGAAAAGCTGTTTACAATATTAGGAAGAGACAAATAAAATATGTCTCCTTTCACATTCAGTGATGTCTCCATGATTTCTCCTCTAGGTGGCCAGTAGAGATGACAGTGGTCAGTCCCAAGTGGAGATTTTCTCTCTGAACCGTCCAACTCCACGGTGGGTGAAGAGTTTTCCGGTTGGATCTCCAGTTCACTGCCTGGATTTTGTCCCAGAGCTGAATTCACCTGAGGAGGATCACCACATGCTCCACAGCTCCACTGCTGCAGGGAACACTGTGTGTGTAGGGCTGGACGATGGCAGGTATGGAGTTTAGAGTCACCCATCTTATCTTGTAGAGTCAGAATAACCCATTTTTGTGACATGTCATTACATTAAAAGAGTGCAGTTTGATTCGCCACATTAAGTACTGTGTATATGTGACCCTCCTTTCGGGTGTTCGTCCACCCTGACCAATAATGGACACCAAACTGTGTGAGTCTCTGTACCACAGTGTGAGTCTCTGTACATGCCTCAGCCAGCAGTACTCTACTGCCCAAAACAATACATCGGTCTAAGTATAGTTTCAAAATAAACAAATGACATGAGAGATATAAATTCATGAAAATAATACAATTACCTTTACAAATGAGTATGACCGTATACTAGTGAATGTGCTTGTATTTCATATTATATTCTGTTTTTAAACATATTAATGCCTACATTTTACACTTCCACCAGAGACGATTGTTATGATGTCAATATGAATTATATTTTACAGCTACATCCTTTTTTAATTAGTGAAACATAAACCAAAGGTAAAATGTGAAATTGTAATGTGGAGCGATGAGGCGGATACATGATAAATCAATGAGCAGCAAACTAACAAAAACAACACCAAAGTGCAAAAGATCCAGTTCCCCTCAAAAGCCTTCACTGTAACAAGAATCCACAAGCTGCATGAACGAGGTGGAGAGGCTACAATCTTGGAGTCAGCACTCACCACAATGACACTCCACAAGTCTTGTCTCTTCTGAGATACCTCAACCTGGTCATCTGGCCATATGGATTTGACCCTTATCAAAGGGTCTCTACTCAGGGGTTGCACATGGTGATGGTGAAAGCTGGAGTTTGTCCCGGGGACGAGAGCGTCGCCTCAATGTGAATTAAAATCAGAAAGTAAAGTCAGAGGTCAATGATCGACTTTGTTGTTGTTTCATCTGACTTGGGACCGTATGTTCTGGACACTTGGATAAAGAGAGGTGCTAAACTGTCAACTGATCACTATCTGGTGGTGACTTGGATCAGATGGCAGGGAAGACTGATGGTCAGATCCGGTAGGCCCAAGCGAATAGTGAGGGTGTGCTGGGAACGACTGTCAGAGGCCCCTGTTCGGAATGATTTCAGCTCCCACCTCCAGGAGAGCTTTTCTCATGTCCCAGCGGAGGTATGGGACATGGAGTCTGAATGGACCCTGTTTAAAACCTCCATTGTGGAAGCTGCCGGCCAAAAGCTCGTGGGTGCCTGTTGGGGCGGTAACCCAAGAACCCCCTTGTGGACACAGTAGTGAGGGAGGCCGTCAAGCTGAAGAAAGAGGTCTTTAGGGACTAGATGGCCCGAAGGACTCCCGACTCAACAGCGAGGTACCAACAGGCGAAAAAGGTGGCAGCCGCAACAGTGGCAGAGTTTGGCGAAGTCATGGAAAAAGACTTTCGGTCAGCTTCAAGAAGATTCTGGACAACTGTCCGGCAGCTCAGGAGTGGACGGGGTGGCTGCGCTCAAGTTGTATTCAGCAAGGGTGGAGAAACTCTGACTTCAAGTGAGGATATTGTCAGTTGGTGGAATGAGCACTTTGAAGAACTCCTTAATCTGGGAGACATGTCTCCCTCACAGGAATCAGGGCCGGAGGCCTCTGGCAGGTCAAGCTCCATTTCCCTGGTGGAGGTCACTGAGGTAGTTGGCAAGCTCTTCAGTGGCAAGGCACCGGGAGTGGATGAGATTCGTCCGGAGATGCTTAAGGCTCTGGATACTGTGGGGCTGTCATGGCTAACATGCCTCTGCAATATTGCATGGACTTCAGGATCAGTACCCTTGGACTGGCAGACTGGGGTGGTGGTCCCCATTTTTACAAAAGGGGACCGGAGGGTGTGTGCCAACTATCGGTGTATCACACTGCTCAGCCTCCCTGGGAAAGTCTATGCCAAGGTGCTGGAAAGGAGACCGATAGTTGAACCTCAGATTGAGGAGGAACAATACGGATTCCATCCCGGCCGTGGAACAACGGACCAGCTTTTCACCCTCTTGCGGATTGTTGACAGGGCATGGGAGTTTGCCAACCCAGTCTACATGTGTTTTGTGGATTTGGAGAAAGCTTACGATCAGGTTCCCTGATATATCTTGTGGGAGGTCCTCCGGAGTATGGGCTACTACTCCAGGCCATTTGATCTCTGAACTCCCAGACGATGCAGACGATGCTGTTCTTTTGGCTAAATGGAGAACATGACGGAGTGCGGTTTGGGACCACCGGTGGTCTCGAGGAGTTTAAGAGGTATAAAGTCAGTGATTCTGCCACTAGAAAGAGGCGGAGCAATGGTGTCTATAAGTGAGCTACAACATAAAAGCACACATTTGCCTAAAACCACCTCGTTAACTCGTAAGCCTCCTACACAGTCTGTGATCTGACGCTTAACCACAGCTGGATTATACAGCAAGACTAACTAGGTGGTTTTCTGTTCTGAGGCTTTTTTGTTGTAGCTGTGAACCTTGAAAGAGTGACTATTGAAATGAATTGAAATGCTGACAGATTCTGTACAGTTGGCTGAAAAGCATCGTTTCCAGTGGACAACAGTGTTTAGCCTGCAGGGTGAAGATGTCTCTGGCATCAGATTTGCTAGTTCAAAGTCTGACAGTAGCAGCAACAGTGATTAATATGAAAAAATAATTTTTTAAAATGCTGTTCTACTTTTGAACAAATTAATTGGAAAAATCTATTTTTAAACGAGTATTAAAACGCTGTATTAATATTTGCAAGCTTTATCACAGAAAATGAGTGTCTTCTCTGCAAGTCCGCTCCACTATTTACAGTTTTACATCAAACACCAAAGCCTCCGCTGTGCCTTGAATACGGCACATTTGTTCCGTCTCCTTTGAGAACATCTAGAAAGAAAGTTTGACAGCAAATATTTCTATAAACCCCAACATTTGACTTTATTTTGCGTTATCTGCCGGTTTTCGGCAGATAAAGGACTGTTTATCTGGTTTAACTTCGCGGTAGGTTTGCGTGGCTTTTGTGGAGAAACTGAGACGGAGTTGATTTGAGCGCGGCGATGGTAGCAAACGTCTGTGCAGAGAGAAAAGATCTATTTCCGCCTCAGAAATGAACCTGTGAGCGTGGTGTTTTCCCTTACTGAAGCCATTCGTTATAGGTCGGAATAGTGGGAGAATCACTTTGACTAAAGAAAAGCGCTCTTGCGTGACAATCTTCTGCCTCTGTTTTGACTCATTTTTATTCGTTTGCTCTTTTTTTGCACGGAATACGGAAGCTGGTTCTCTTTTATGCTCTCCATACATGTGCAGCTGTGGAAATGGGGAAAAAATCATCTTTAAACACCTTGAAGTTTCATGCTAATTAGATGAAATTGGTGTAAAAAGCAGCTTTTCTTCTCTCCTGAAAGGTAGCGCTTTGTGAGATTGGAGGTTTTTGTGGTGATAACAATGAAGTGATGGTAGTGTAACAGTGCATTGTCAGTCTGAACATGCATTGATGCTGAAATTCTGTGTTCTTTGAGCAGACTGACAAACGCCTGAACGGCTGTGAAGTGAAAAGACTGCAGACAATGCTCTTTTTGGAGTTGAAACACGGCGTGGCTACCTGTGTGGTATTTCAGAACAGCTGGTCCAGCAAAATCATGCGTTATCCTTTGAAGTCTGGAAATATTGCTGTCATGAAAAAGAACTCGTACCTCATTTTTTCTATTTTTGGATGTTTTATTCATCTAAGCCGCTTATCCTTCTGGGTCACAGGGGGAGCTGGAGCCTATGCTTGTCATTGGGTGGAAGGCAGGATGCACCCTGACAGCTCACCAGTCCATCACATTTTATCTATTTTTTATTTATGTATTTATTTTAATATATATAAGAATATACAGGGAGATTCTCTGGAAAGAGGCCTCGAAAGTTCTGCTGTAACTCTGAACAAAACGGCTGAACCAAAAAATACACGACATACTTTGACGTGTGTAATTGATGCAATGCTGGAAACGATCTGTTTCATTTTCTTTCCAGTGAATCTGCCTGTATATAATATCTAATATTAAATATATAAAACATGATATTGAATACATAAGAAATCTTCAAGATTCTGTGCTATTTATATAAACCCAAGCAAATTTGTGCCACTGACCATATACAACACATTCATATTAGGCTTTTAGTCTTATTTCTTGCACTAAAGCTCGTATTCACGACTCTTGGGAGCATCTGAATTAGTCATCAGAGGCTTTTGCACAAACTGTGGTGCCTGCTTGTGTGCACCCTGTCATTAAAGCAAATGGGGAACATATCAAATACTAAAAAAATCAGAAATTCATGTTAGAATTTTAAAGATTCCGCCTTTCATTCAAGCTGTTGTGCTGATAATAGAATTTGTAAGGATCTGTAAGTTTGTAACTTCTATATTAAACTAGAAAAGATTTAAAAATAGAAGCACTTCTAGAAGTAGGCTCAGACTTTTGGACCCTGCTGTGTTTTGGCCCCACTTTATTTGGATACTGCCCAACAGACTCGGTTCATTCTCAGCAGTGTTAGGCTTAGTATTAGTGCCAGGGTGGAGTTTAGGTTTTGGGTTGAGGCTAAGGGTACGATTAGGGTTAGTCCTAAGGTTAAGCTTTGGGAACATTAAGGCGAAGGGTGTTTTTAGAAGCTCTGAGAACTTGAGTCATATAACTTGGACTCGAGTCCGACTCAAGTCACAAATTTGATGACTTTAGACTCGACTTGAGAAAATTGTGACTTCAACACCAGTGACTTGGAGGCTGACTTGGACTTGACCGTCATGATGCGGAAAGACTCGAAACCCAAAGTGGAAGAAACGTGGAGAGTCTGATTGCAGACGGGACTCTTACTGTTCATGTGAATGAATTCGTTTCCTGCCGTAATTTGAAACAATAGCAACGTCGTCAGTCGTCCGTCTGTGTTTATGCTCGGCTTCTTTTATTTTGGATGACAAGAGAAGCATTAGAGCTCAAATTCGCCTCCATAAGCTGGAAACTTCAGAAGCATCAACAGCATCCATGCGCCCTCAGCACTTAAACTCTTACTGGAGAAACTCACGAGGACAGCTGACCGTTTTCATCATGATAGCAAAACAGAAGAAACACAGTCTCTCTGTTCGACCGAGTTTAACAGCTTTTGCAGGTAAAATAAACGCAACTTTCACCACGAGGCTGAAGTAGACTTGTTATTCACCAACTGCATATTGGATTGTCAGCTTAAATGGCGCCGCAGCGCCGGCTGCACCGTTTACAGTGAAATGGAAAATACGATGAAGAAACTGCTGGTGGTAAAACTAGCGGCTGTTTTAAGATTAAGATTTAGTGACCCTGATTAATCCCACAAACGGGGAAATTTCATCTCCACATTTAACCCATCCGTGCAGTGAAACACCACATACACACTAGTGAACACACACACTAGGGGGCAGTGAGCACACTTGCCCGGAGCGGTGGGCAGCCCTATCCACAGCACCCAGGGAGGAGTTGGGGGTTAGGTGTCTTGCTCAAGGACACCTCAGAGATGTACTATCGGCTCAGGGGATCGAACCGGCGACCTTCTGGTCACAGTGCCGGTTCCCTGACCTCCGGTCAGCAGACCTAGTTTTTAATTTAATCCTGTTTGCCCAATCTTCCCAAAAAGCATGAAAAATCATCTTCAAATATGAATATTTTTTGTTTATTTGTTTGTTGGTAGTACTTTTAAAATTCTTTTCAGGTGTAGTTGCGCTACTCATTGTGTATACCTGCATGCCTGTCATGGGTGTCCGAGTGCCCTGGATTTTTATTTTAATTGGGAGGGAAATAAATAAATAAATAAAACATTAATGTACAGCCGTGCGCTGCTAACGCGCTGTCGTTAAAAGGCTACAGTACTGTTACCGTTATTCAGTGTTAGGGACTTCATTAGGCTCGAAGACTAGGCCTCAGACTCGCCTGTACTGCCTCGACTGTCTTGACTCGGGACTTGAGTGTGAAGACTTGAGACTTACTTGCAACTTTGTGACTCCCGCCTGTTTTTTTTACTACATAGACAATATGCAGAATATTAACTTTTATCCTGAAATGTTTCCACATATGGTCCTGATTACTGCTTTACAAATCAATTCTGATAAAACTGAACATGTTGTTAAGAGCAGTGACAGCTGCTACTAACTCCTGTTCTCTTCTGTCCTGTAGTGTCCTGGTTTATGGCAGCATGGACACTTCAGCCCAGTGCCTCCTGACCATCCGGAACGACACAGGCTGCCCTGTGCTGTGTCTCAAACACACCGCTAACTTCCTGTTTGCTGGCCTGCGGGACGGAACGCTGCTCGTCTATGAGAGACATGCTGGAGGTGAGAGTTATATAAGAACCTGAGTGTCATCGTGTTTTAGCCTTTTAAACTGTGGGCTTAAAATTCAACAACTACCACAAACAATTCAGTTACTACTTTGAAGTAAAGCACAAGAATCAGGATGGCAGTAACACGGCAGTGAAAACCGGAATGGGGATAATTGCCCACTGCTCCGGGCAAGTGTGCTCACTAGTGTGTGTGTGTGTGTGTGTGTGTGTGTGTGTGTGTGTGTGTGTGTGTGTGTGGTGTTTCACTTCACGGATGGGTTAAATGTGGAGGTGTAATTTCCCCGTATGTCGGATTAAAAAGTGTCACTTAAACTTATTTTGAATGGAAAGCTCTAGACATGACGAGATGACACACGATGGATTTTGTTTTCTGCCCAAACAGTAAAGCAACTTTCAGAACTTTAGTTTGTGGTTCGTCTGTGCAGTTGTGCTTCACCAGCTGATCACAGACAGGAAAACCTCTGTTTGTTCATTGCTGAGTAACTATTTGCTGTTTACATGATAATATGAGATAATTTTGTCTGAATAATAAACCAAAATCAATAATAACAAATCTTTACTCATGTGAAATGGGTGTTATTGAGATCGCACTCAAGCAGAACACTTTTAATCTGATGACATCAGACCCATAAATATATAACTAAGAAAAAGTCCTCTGTTATTTATCTATATATATATATATATATATATATATATGCTGCCGTAAGCCTCTTTCACACCAGATGCAGTAACCATGCCTTGTGCCTCAAAACTTGTTATTATTATTAAAAATTATTGTCCTCTTCATAAAGCTCTACATCAGAGTGGGATCATGGTGTGGGGCTGTTTTTTAGGAGTTGGGCTCGGCCCCTTAGTTCCAGTGAGCTCTTAAAGCTTCAGCACCAAGAGATTTTGGACAATTTCATGCTCCCAAGAAGCCAGGCCTTCTCGTCCAGCATCAGTGTCTGACCTCACAAATGTGCTTCTGGAAAAACGGTCAGAAATTCCCATAAACACTCCTAACCCTTGTGGAAAGCCTTCCCAGAAGAGCTGAAGCTGTTATAGCTGCAAAGGGTGAGCCGACATCATATTAAACCCTATGGATTAAGAATGGGACGTCACTCAAGTTCATATGCGTGTGAAGCCAGATGACCGAATACTTTTGGAAATATAGTGTATGTTAAGTAGGGCTTGAAATAAGTTGTTGAGTCCAAGATCATGACTTGTAGAGACAGGACCAAGACTAAGTCTGGAGGGGGCCAAGACCAAGTCAAGATCGGGTCCAAATGAAAGTGAGACCAAATCAAACCAAAACACAAAAAATCACCTCACATAGCCCTTTTCTCCTTCCAGGAGTACTGACTGGAAAACTAAAGGAAGGATTTTCTCTCCACAACACAAAGCTGCATATAAAAAATCTATAACACATCATCATCTACACACACACACGTGGTGTGGTTTTAAAGTTTCTTGGTTTCCGTCTGGTTTGGTCTTAATGGCTGTTAAGTTCCTTGGCTGCTTTCTAAAGTCCTTGTTTGTCCGTTTTGACACCAGATTTGTATGAAGATATCTTCTAAATGTTTTCTGACAAAGATGAAATTCAACCTAAAGCCTTTAAAAACAAACTGTTCCAAACAACGGTGCCAGTCATCTTACGATGAAGAACGCGTCGTGTCCTTTTAACGGCTTGGCTGCCTCCTGCCAGATGGTTCACCGCTGTGCTTTACTGCCTACTTCATTATCAGTATAACAGATTTTAGATATCTTCTTCTTCTACTACTGAAAACTCCATCTTTCCAGCCTAACAACTAACAAATTACATTACATTGGCACGTGATATTAAACTACAAACATTGCTAGCTAGGTGCTCTGTGTACACTTAGGAACAGTCAGCAAAACGACTGGATGAATAGCTGCGCAGAATCACTTATGTTACTTCAGATTTAACAGGCTACAGTTTAACCCCTGAGTTGCTTCAGGCGTGAATCAGCATGTATTAGTAACAGTTAAAAGAAAGAAAATCATTGTTTAACCTCTTAAACTCCTCGAGACCACCGGTGGTCCCAAACCGCACTTGGTCATGTTCCTCATAACGTTCATGTTCCATAAGCTCCATTCAGAAGCTGGGCGTCGTGTGAGGCTGTAGCTCTTCTCTCCAGTCTAATAGACGGTGACGTCATTTTAAACCCTTATAATAAAAGAAGCTGAACTCAGTTTGTTTTTCTACTGAAAGTCGACCCGTTTTTCCCCAAATCTGGGCTCTAAACTATAAACAGACGGCGTCTCTTCAGTGATCTGATCTGGAAACATCACTTTTAGAGAACAACACAAAGAGCGGCGCAGATTTTTGACTCTCAGCAGTGAATTGTGAGCATGTAGTGAAATGTGGAGATCATAAAACACACGTTCTGATAATTTGAGGGGAGATTTACAAAATAAATGCATAAATAAATAAATAAATAAATAAAAATCTATGTTTATTTCATGCAGTTACAGAATAATTTGCCTTATGATTTGGTCACAAAATTCAGATGGACAAGCTGAAATATACCCTGGAAAATAAGAGGTTAAGCAGGAGGTGGACTAGGTCAAGATCAGAAAATCAGTCCAAGACATGTTGATAAAAACATTGGCCAGACTCGAGTCCTAAAGCGGGGATGGGGTTGTAGTGGAGGTGACTCACATGGGGATGGGGTGGGGATATTATGGACAGAGATGTCAGGTTGGGGACGGAATCGTCAGTCATGCAGTCCAACATGCGGCATTTAAGGGGGATTTAAATGCAATTCCTCGCTCACGGATTTCTACTCACCATTCAGTCCGCTGTCCTTTTTAATTTGTTTGTTTGTTTGTTTGTTTTTTTCGCCGGTGGAAGCCGAGCATTCTGTACGTTGCAGGTGTTTGTCCCCATGTTACCCACACTTCCCCTGTGCAGGTGTAAATTGCCTATTGATTTGTTCTAATTGGCAAATTTTGATAGCGCATTTGCTGGGATGTAGACAGTGGCGCTCTACATGTTTTCCCTCGCGCTAATGGGATGGAGTAGTAAATGGGGAGGGGTAATTAAGTGAGATGATTATTATGTCTGCCAATGAAAGGGTCTCAGTGGAGTAAAAGGGTAATCAAATCGAATTAATAGTACAAATGAGTCCAATTGTCTCCATGTTCAATTTGCTCTTTCATCAACCTTCCTTTCAAACGTTCAAGGATGTTTTTCTTCTGCATCTTCTTCCTCTACTTCTTCTTCTTTGGCCGGCTAAGATGAGAGCCTCACTGAGTGTTTGAGAAATATTGGGTCTGTCATGCGTTCAGAATGCGGGCGGAGAGATGAGAGTGGATGATAGGATGGCTCTGGGTATGTATTAGTTAGGTAAAAAGCCAATGAATGCAGGATTACCTTGAAAGCAAATTACCATTTCATGAGTCTGCTCTCCGCCGTGCTGCGCGCTGCCTCATTCATTTGCTGTAAGTAAGTGTAAAGTAATGACAATGTACACAGCTGGCTGCAAACAAGCTTTAGTATTCTGATACATGACAGATAGCGAGCGGGTTTGCGTCTGTATGCGCGGGTGAATGTGTGTATGTGCATTTATTTGCATATAAAAGGCAGACATTGTCAGGCACTGCCCCGAACAGAGGGAACCAGTTAACTACAGGGGTGTAGCTAGGAGGGGGGCCCGGGCCCTCGTACTTGACAGCCACAGCCCAGATTTCTGTTTGTTAAAAATACATATTGTTGTTGTCAGGGAAAAAAAAAACTCTACATTTTGGTCATTTTTTGTTTTTGACACAATTTGAAAATGCCTGTTGTTCTTTACAGTGTTCGTAAATTTCATGAATAATGGGCCAAAAGAAATGGCCCAAAATGACTGGGAAAGACGTCTGGTTCCATTGACTTACATTAAGACTGAAGCAGGTTTTTTCCTTCTCCTGTGAAGTTAGCACTTTGGAGATACGAGGTTTTGTTCCAGCAACAGCGATAAGTCAGAAACCAGTAAAAATGTTCTATAATGTAAAGATGTGAAATTCAGAGGCACTGAGCAAGCTGTACCAAGCTTTTGCAGCAGATTCGGGACACATTCTGCCCTAGTGTTACATATAAACCTGACAAATGAGGCTACATGAGTAGAATGTGGACTGTGTGCATGGAAAAGATGAAATTACACTCACTAATGCATAAACGCTTGAGGGAAGCTCCGCAAAACATGAGAGAATTGCTCAGAACGTTGCTGGAGATATTACATGTGCAGCTTATTCCACACAATTTATGGTAGTGGCGTACAGACAGACAGTGAGTGGGCAATCATGTGGCAATACGATGGGAACAAATTGTGTTTACCCAAAATGACCTGATCATTTCTTCTTGTCCTTCTTATTACTAAGTTATACGTTTGTAATAAAATGGTAAAAAACTGCTAACCAATTCTACTAAACCTGAAATATTATACTATACTGAAAATGATATACTCTTACTAAAATAAAGTATAAATTGACATTTATTCTAGATCTCGAGGCGTTGAGAAGAACCTTTTTGTCCCTTCATCAAAAATCAAACGACCTTTGGAGCCTCAACATTTTATGTCAGTTTTACCGTCTTGGCTGTAAATATAAGGTAGATGTATTTAACCCTGTACTGCACACATTATGAGAGTAATTAAAAATAAATAAATAAAAATTCCATTCACTTTTCACCGTGAAATAGACCTGATTGTGTGCGCAGGGGTCTGTTTGAGACATGTTGCCTGGGAATAAATAGGGCTGTGTTCCCGGAGGTGGTGCGATCCGGCTTGTGACTGGCCAAATCCATTCCACCGTCACACAGTGTTGCCTCTAGGCAACAAACCTATTTCTGCAAATTCTCATAAGAAAAAAATTGCCACTGAAAGTTGGCGAGGGTTAAAAATGGCCAGTAAGAGACGTTATGACCAAGTACATACTTTTTATTCACTTACTCAAACTCTTCCGTTTACTGTTAACCCTGTCATTGTCTTTAAATATGTAGCATGTTACTGTAAAGTGAGGAAGATCTCTGTTGCCCTGAGGCAACATCATGCAATAGGTGGGTAATAAAGTGGCTGGTCAGTGTATAGCATAACACAAAAAAAAGTAAAAATGATATTTAGTATAACTCATTTTTTTAAACTGAAAACTTGACATTTTGTTTACAGGGAATTAGTTTGGAGCAGTTGTTTATTCGTTTTTATTACTGACTTTGCCACTATAATCGCTAACTTATTATTTATTAATAACCAGAATATTATCATGTACTTTTTTTGGTTAGTACAACTTGTTACCACAGTTTTATCATTTTATGACTGACTTGCTGTTTCCATAATAATAATTTAGTAACAGTAAAACATTTTTTAAGTTAGTAAAACTTGATAATATTACCGTCCCGTCGCTTTTATGGATCTGTGAAGAACTACGTTTAGTTTTAGCAACTCCTGAGATGTAGTTTTGCATCAGTTTTCTTCCATCTTTAAAAATGAGGAGTTTATATTTAAATTTGCATAAAGATACAAAAGAAACGTATCAGACTTCCTTTAGCAGTGGCAGCAGACAGTGGTTCCACAGAGACACACAGGCTGTGCTGGAACAATGTTTACAACCAAAATAGCAGTTTAAAGTCTCTGTACTGGATGTTTGTACGTAAGAAGATGTAGTGCAGAAAATGCTGTGATGCGGCCGCAATATTGTTGTTATATTGTAATTATGTAATATTGTAATATTGCGGCCGCAATGCTTATTGTTTTACCGACTGCAGCCGCAGTAAATAAAACCCCTATAGATTGTTTTTGTGGGAAGGAATTTGGACAGGGCTGTATGTAAATAAGACGCTCTTTCACTGCCAATGTAAACACAACATTAGTTTGCACCACAGTTTCACTGATGCTGAGAACGTGTGAGCTGCACTACTTCCTGTAGACTAAGCTGGGGAGCTTGACTGAGGTAAAGGCTTAAAATGAGACGTCAGCTCAACTTAAAGTGGTAGAGTAACTGATTACGTGGCTTTTCTTGAGTTGACTCAACTTGAGGACACCAGTTCACACAACTCAAACTTCTTAGTTGAGTCTACAATTCTCCCAGTTACTGTTTCTAGGTTTGTATCTCTGTCAGATAAACAAAGCTGAATTTACGTTTCTTCTCCACTAGCTGGCGCTCATTCTATCACACAGTCCCATCTGGCATATTTTCCTCTAGGGATTCCTGATCTGGACAGCTGTGGTACTGCTGGGATTCAAACTCACAACCTCCTGATGTTGGGATGAACTATTAGACAGCTGCTCCACAAGAGACGACGACATGCTGTTTATTAGAACAGCACATTTTTTTCTCCAGTGTTTTAAACATCTGTAGACATCAAATCTGAGCTGCTTCATGTGTTCCTGAGTGGCGCAGTGGACTAAGCCGTCACACCAGGAGGCTGTGAGTTTGAGCCACAGCGATGCCACAGCCATCCGTAAGTGTGAACCCAAGAGGAAAGATGTCTAGCAGGACTGTGTGATGGACAGAGTCGTGGCTAGTGGGGACGTTAAGTATAAAACATGTTTATTTTATTTACCGTGACTGAGATGCAGAACTAAAAC
Source organism: Pygocentrus nattereri (assembly GCF_015220715.1). Taxonomy (NCBI): domain Eukaryota; kingdom Metazoa; phylum Chordata; class Actinopteri; order Characiformes; family Serrasalmidae; genus Pygocentrus; species Pygocentrus nattereri. Next base: position 652,097 of record NC_051231.1, read on the forward strand.
ATTAAGAGAACTTTTGACCCAACTAAGAAGTTTGAGTTGTGTGAACTCTGGTGTCCTCAAGCTGACTCAACTGAAGAAAAGCCATGTTACTCTATCATTTTTAGCTGAGCTGAGTTCTCATTTTAACCGTGAAGAAAATACTGTGAAAAAGAGACGAGAACACTTCAGTCCAGCTACGTCCAGGTTAAAGTGGGTTAAAGTGGGTTAACGTAGGTTAAAGTGGGTTAAAGTGGGTTAAAGTAGGTTAAAGTGGGTTAAAGTAGGTTAACGTAGGTTAAAGTGGGTTAAAGTGGGTTAATGTAGGTTAAAGTGGGTTAAAGTGGGTTAACGTAGGTTAAAGTGGGTTAAAGTGGGTTAACGTAGGTTAACGTAGGTTAAAGTGGGTTAACGTAGGTTAAAGTGAGTTAAAGTAGGTTAAGGTAGGTTAAAGTGGGTTAAGGTAGGTTAACGTAGGTTAACGTAGGTTAAAGTGGGTTAAAGTGGGTTAAAGTAGGTTAAGGTAGGTTAAAGTGGGTTAAAGTGGGTTAAAGTAGGTTAAGGTAGGTTAACGTAGGTTAAAGTGGGTTAAAGTGGGTTAAAGTGGGTTAAGTTAGCCTGTATCCACTGTGCTGTGCTGTCCGCTGTTACAGTAGCTAGCGTTAGCCAGGCTTGGGTCATGTTTACTAATCCAGATTATGTCTTTTTACTCAGATTATGCTACTGGATGGGCTCTAATGAAGTTGGCTAGGTGGTGGTCGTGATCCTCACTGTATGAAATTCTGGCCACGCCACTGGCTGACCGGCCATTGTAGTTTATCACCTTGTCCTGCTTACGTAGCTTTGTCCCCAGGCATTAAATCCATCAAAGCAGAAAGCATGATTAATTGCCCCCCTGTGCTGTATGCCTATTAAACATTACAATTCATGTTCAGTGTAAATCAATAGTACACAGAAAAACTGTTTACTGACTAGTAAGATTAAGGCTCCAGAAAAAAAGTGAGAGAGAAAAAGAAAAATCCAATTTTAGGAGAGAAAAACATCACATTCACACATGAGACTAATCAGAGGGCGTTTTTGGAACGTGTCGGCGTGGCGTAATTGCTTTGGGGGAGATTTTCTTGTTTTCTTCATGGTGATTTAAGGCAACGAATCTGTTGTCTTGTTTAATCAGCAAATGCCAAACATATAAGAATAATAATGAGGTGTATGTGTCGCTAAAGGAAGGAAGTAAAGATATTACACCCCTAGGCAATAAAAAAAGCCCATATAAATGAAACACCATGGGAAAATGTCTCCCCCCCCTTTCCTTTATTGCTTTCTGAGCTTATATCAGAAAACTGCTTTATTAAAGACCGCGTCTCCGCGTGCTTTGAGTGGACGGCCTCGTCGCGTTCCCCGCCACCCGTCCTCCACGGTGAAAGGAGCGAATCTCTGCTGGGTCACCGTCTGTATATGAGTGGCCAAAGGGACATTTTCAAAGCGCCCGCTTGGAAAGAAGGAAGACTGACATTTCAAATATGCCAGGCAATTAACCCGAGGAAGTCAGGAGGCATTGTCGAGCTATTCTGGTTTCAAAGGCAGAAATAAACAACTGGAAATGTTAATTAAATGACTCGCCGCACTTCCTTCTCTAATATTGCTTCATTAACAGGCTGCGGCGCTGATGCTGGTGACGGGGGGCTTATGGGCTTATGTAACGTCCCTTTTAGTCCTGTCCACTGTGACTGCGTCGCCTGCCCTGTGGTTTGATCTCAAAGAAAGAGGCCTGCCTCGTTTGGAGCGTAATTGAGAGAAAGAAAGAGTTGAGGGGGGCTTCTCGTTACACAATGTTGTTTAGTCATTAACCTGACACTCTTAGTGCATTAGCGGAGAGAAAGCGCTGACAGTTTTCTAGCAAGGTCACAAAAAGCACGGCCCACGAAACGTGTTGCGTCTCCGTCGTTCGCTCTTTTCTCTGTGTTTAAATCGTTGGCTGAAAAAAAGAGAAATAGTCCCAGCACCACTTTTTGCCCATTTGTCTTGCAAACACAAGGATTTACTCTGGGGTATTAATGGAACCAATTTAGCTTAAGTGACTCGCTCTAGGCAAAAACAGCGAAATCACCAGGCGGCACATTTTTGTAGCTCTGCTACTTGATGTGCTTTTTTTTTTTTTTACTTTTCTTGAAGTGCTATTCATTATTGGTAATAACATCCTAGTGAAGTAGTACATTCCTTTTGACACATATTGTCTTGCGGAAAAGTCTTAGACCACCAGTTATTGATTTAATTGCCAGTCAAAATGACTATTAAGTCCAAGTTATTCAGTTTGCAGGCGATATTTCCCGTGAAATTAAACCTAAGATCGCCTTGCATGAGGAATGGAAGAGTCAAAAGAAATGAGTGAGAAAACAGGTGTTTCCCAAAGCTGGAGTTAAAGAGGTCATGGAAAAACGGTTTGGTTGTAGTCAAGGCCGTTGAGAGTCCGAGTCAAGATCAAGATTTATTCAAAATGCAAAAGGGCGAAAAACGAATTTATTTGCAGTTCATTGTACATTCTTTATAATTTATTCTACAAGTTATAGATTATAAAATTGTGACGGGGAGCGAGGAGGCGGACGCACGTGCTGAGATAAGCAACTTTTATCATGGGCAAATCCAGGGTCACAGTCAAAACGGTCCAGGGTCAATGAGCCAACATGGATAGATCGGGGACCAGACATGACATAAACCAGAATCAAACAAACACCAGTACAACCAACAACACAGACAGAGATTCAAACAAAGACCAGTCAAGACAAGGGGCGAACACAGGGCTTATAAACAGGGATAACGAGGGACAGGCGAGGACAGGGGCGGAGTCAACAAACAAGGGGACTGAACCAAAACAAACGCTCATGGAGTGGGAGGAGCCAATCGTGACAAAAATATTATATTGTAGAATGCATTTAGCAAAATAAAACATTAAATAATATAAAGCCTAAAATATTATTGAGAATTCTCATATCATTACGGAAGCAAATGTGTCGGGATATTTTGCCACTTCTTCTCTAAAACGTATTCACCACCTCAGCAGCACAACATGCATGTTTATTATTGACTGGAAACCCAGTGATATTAGCATTTTGATCTGCCCTCAGGGATCCAGAATTTTGGAACCACTGAACATCAAACATATAATAACAGCCAATTGATGAATTCTCAACCAGCTGCAAACAGATTTAATGTAGACATAAAGGACAACGGGCCTGTTTCATTCATTTTCCAATACTGCTAGAAAAACATCCCCCTATTACCTCAAATGGAGGCGCGTCGCACTTTGGATGTTCTTCAGAACAATTTGTAAGTCCATCTTTACCCAGAGGCCGAGTTACACTCTGGGTGCTACAGCCTTAGAAAATGGGAGTCTATGCACATCTGTGCAAGACCTGGTGCCACCAAACCTGTCACCATCAGATAAACAGCACTTAATAATAATAATAATTATAATTATAATAATTTTATTTATATAGCACTTTTCATGCTGGTGGCAGCTCAGAGTGCTTTACAGACAGGTGACGTAGTTATACAAGAAATCTTTAGTATTTATTTAGAATCAGAAGAACAGATTAAAATATAAAAACCAGGTAGAGTTTTAATTAACCGCTGAGTTAAAGAGACGTTTCCAGGTGTTTATTAAAACTGAGCTCTGAGCTCGACTGTCTGATAAAAGCTGAACTGAGCTCCACAGTTTAGAAGCAGAAGAGCTGAAAGAGCCTCTCTGTTTTCTGTGTTTTACAGAGGGACCTGTAGAAGGTCAGTATCTGCAGATCTGAGATCGTAAACAGACGCTCTGCGAGGTCAGCGGTGCTTTAAGGTCATTTTGAGCTTTAAAACTAGTAGCAGAGCTTTAAACTCTATCCTGAACGCTACAGGCAGCCAGTGCAGCTCTTTTAAAGCGGGACTGATCTGATCTCTCTGGGGTGTTTCTGCGTTTTGCGAGTTGTAGAGGATGTATTGTTTTCTTAGGAAGTCCAGTAAGAAGACCATTACAGCAGTCGAGTCTGCTTAAAGCTGCTTCAGATCTGAAAACATCCACAGGTGTTTCTGTCCATCCTTCCACTGTGAGAAGACCACTCAGCGCTGTGGGTCTGAAAGAACGTGTAAATATCAAGAAGTTGTGGAACAAATACACTAAAAAATGGGAGGTCAGCTCAACTTAAACTGATATAGTAACTGATTACATGGCTTTTCTTCAGTTGACTCAACTTGAGGACACCAGGGTTAGATAAACAAAACACAATAAAATCCATCCATCCATCCATTTTCTAAGCCGCTTCTCCCTCAGGGTTGCGGGGGGGGTGCTGGAGCCTATCCCAGCAGTCATCAGGCGGAAGGCAGGTCGCCAGCCCATCGCAGGGCAGACAGACAGTCACTCAGACACTGGGGCAATTCAGCATATCCAGTTGGCCTGACTGCATGTCTTTGGGCTGTGGGAGGAAACCGGAGAACCCAGAGGAACCCACACAGACACGGGGAGAACATGCAGACTCCACACAGAGAGGACCCCGGTCACCCGGCCGGGGAATCGATCCCAGGCCCTCCTCGCTGGCGACAGCGCCACCCACCGCGCCACCGTGCCGCCCACACAATAAAATTAACTGCATTTTTCACTCAGTTTCTCCACCGGCTGGCGCTGCTTCAATGACACAGCCCCATCTGGTATATTATCCCCTTGGGATAATATGGACATAATACGGAGATGGACAGCTGTGGTATTACTGGGATTCAAGCTCACAACCTCCTGATGTTGGGATGAGTTATTAGACAGCTGCTCCGCATGAAACTATGCCATGTTTATCAAAACAACGCATATTTTTTCCTGTTTATTAAACATTTGCAGACACAATCTGAGCTGCTTCATGTGTTCCTGAGTGGTGCAGTGGACTAAGCCGTCACCCCAACAGGAGGTTTTGAGTTTGAGCCCCAGCGATGCCACAGCCATCCGTAAAATCCAATCCAAGAGGAAAAATGTCCAGCAGGATTGTGTGTTGGAGAGAGCCTTTAAGAGAATCTTTGACTCAACTCAGAAGTTTGAGTTGTAGGTGCCCTCAAGTTGAGTCAACTCAAGAAAAGCTATGTAATCAGTTACTGTATCTTTCTGAGTTGAACTGACCTCATTTCAACAAAACAAGGGACAAAGACAAAAAGGAAAATTTGCAAATCAAAGAAGCTGCTGGTGTTCTTCGGACGATGGACTGACCATCCCTGAGTCCAGACCTCAACACCACTGAACGTGTTTGGGAGCACCTGGATTAGGAGAAGCCGAAAATGCAACCAACTTCTAGGACTGAACTTTGGATTCAGGGAAAATATCCCTGGAGGTTTCTTTGAGAAATTAAAAGCTGTAATAAAGGCACAGTGTGGACACACTAAATATTGACAATAAAGGATATAACATTTAATTGTTGTAATTTGTTGTAATTTTTGGTATAATTTTTTGTTAAACAGATGTTTTTGATATTTATTCCTTGCTGTTTAAAAATAAATGGCATAAAGGCCGTTTTAGCTAAATTAAATAAATTAAGTAATTAAATTAAATAAATTAAGAGTGGTCTCTGACTTTTACACAGTGCTGGATTTTGAAAGAATCTTTTAATATTATTTCTTACATATGCTTGTACATTTGCTGTTTGTATGTTGATATTTTAATATGTTCTCTTTAGGAGAGCTTTGGAACCCAGACTCCTGCAGAAAAGTCCCAGTGGGTCAGGAGCCGGTTCGGACGTTACTGGCCTTGGACGACTCTATATGGGCCAGCTGTGGAAACTCAGTGTCTGCGATTGAAGCCTCCAGCCTGTCCACACGGGTAGGTTTTCTTTCAGCAGAGACCTGTTCGATTTATAAAGGTGCTTACTCATTCTCCTCTAAAAAATAACAAGTGGAATGGCACAGGCCAAAGCTTACGGGAGCTTTGCAAGCACTGACTGTCAAATTAGATTGTGTGTGAAGATCAATAAGGCTGTGGCCCTGCCATCCATTCCTGTTGTGGTTAAAGTTTCTCCTCTGGCGTTTGCCGTCTCTCAGAAACTGTACAGACTGAGGGAATAAACCCTGACTTCACATAATCTCCCCCCGGGGAAGCTTTAGCTACAGAGGTATCATACCCTGGGGTCTTGCCTTGTAGGCCTGAGCTCCCCGTAAGCCTTTCTTTAGTTGAGCCTTTTTAGTCTCATCCTCCGAATCAAACATCTCTTCCATCCCTTTTGAGATTTCCCTGGATGATCCGGTCAGGTAGGAGATTTGGGCCACTGCTGACTTAGCAGTACTTGTGCTGCTCTCGGCTCAGGCCAGTGCCAGAAATGACCGAGCATTGGAAAGCGCTGTGTTGTTCCACTGATTATATCAGTATCCCTCCCTCAGTAGAGGCATCTCGGGCCATCGGCTGCAGCGGAGCGGCACCGCTGTGGCGGTTAACTTTCTTCCCAGGACTCCTGAAGCCAAACTGCGCACAGCCAAGTGTGTCGCTGGAATTAGAGCTACAAGCTGGGGAAAGCGTGGCCTTGCCTCGCCCCTGACCAGATCCTCTCTTGCGCGACTGCTGCAGATAGTTGCCAGGTTAGCTTCCTGCTGCCCTGAGTCGATGATGCCATTTCGAGAGAGCGGGGTGGCTGTGGACCGGGCGTGCTAAGCGCGTGTTCCCCCCATGGAGCAGCTGTGCAAACGAGCAGCACCGCTGCCAGCTGGGAATGAGGTGTGCAGAGTAAACATTAGAGAGCCTCGTCAGACTCAGGTGAGCAAAACGTCTTCTTCAGAACCGCCTTTTCTACACTGGACCATTTGAAAGATCCCTGTGGCTCCACGGTGGAGAAACCAAAACAGGGAGGTCTTCTTGAGCACGCTGTGACCTATGACACATGCCTAATCACATGACTCTTAATGATCAACCTCACACTGCACTGTGCATCAGTCTGATCAATGTAACGTGTTACTGTGTAAATTCGGCACCACTTTATTTTATGATACATTAAGCAAATAGTATTTCATAGGTAAATATTTAATACTTTGGTCCATATTTGCATGTGGCTAGTTTAGATCCAGGTATGCACAGCAGTGCTTATGCAGACTTTAATGGCAAGTAGTAAATATGTTGTACTTACAAGAAATATGTGGTGCATACATTACAAGTTCAGTATGTAAGTAGAGAGTAACTAATGTGAGAAATATCATGTATATTTCAGCTTTGTTAAGACGTTACACAGTAGTGCTAGGCACAGCAGAGGAAGGTTACTCTTATTTGTGACACAAATGTGAAGGTTGTAGAGTATCTACCACCGAGTACTCAGTATGTATCTTTTTTCCAGCAGTTTAAATTCATTACATATTTATTGGTATTTTGAGTTATGCCAGGGAAACCACTAGGATTATATATTATCTATTAAATACTAATACCTATTGAATACTAGTTACCTACCATACTATGAAAAAGTGCTGCCATAAATTTGTAATTGCACTTCCAGGATCTAAAGGGCCTTAGTCCAGTGTAATTTTGTGAGTTCATTAGTCCAGCAGTCTAAATTTTGCTGGACTGTTGATCTGATGATCTCTGAGCTTTGCCCTGGAGAGTTTGTCTATATTAATGTCCAGTTCTAGGTTCTAGAGGGTCTTAGTCTGGCATAATTTGATGAGTTCCCTATTGAAACAGACTTGATTCAACTTAGAAATTAGTTAACAGGTTCCTGGATTTGCACAGGAAAATCACAAGCTGTCCTTGGGACTAAGAGCCTCTGGAACATGGAACGGGATAATAATACAAACTCTCCAGGGCAACACACAGTATGTTTGGACCACTTTCAGAAGATCCTTGTGCAGAGAGTTCTGCACACCAGATCTGTCTAATGGAGAGTGATGCCCAACTGTCTAAGCACAGCAAGCAGAACCTTTGGTGAGTCGTTGCTTTAGACGCTCCACTGCAGTCGTGTTCGTGTAAAAAGTATCCAGTTTTGAAGTCTACAGGGTGTCAACGAAGGACAAATTGAACATCAGTGTACGATGCAGCGTAATATGTGAACAGTCCATGAGTGCTGTTGTGTGCCAGCTTCTGGCACTTCAGTCTTCATCGAAATCTTGATTCTCCTTGTTTATGTCTGTGTGGATGCCTCCTCTGAAAGGGGCTGCAGAGATTTGCAGTCGTTCTTTTTCTTCCCCGTTCTGCGGCTGTATGCAGGATTTAAAAAAAGAGAAAGAAACGAATCGAGCCAATTCGAACCGAGCTGAGAGGCAGTGAGAAGGAAGAAGGAGATGGGAGAATGCAGCCAGTGCCTGGGCGAGTCAATTAAAAGAGAAAACACATCAAAGGCAGCTTCCCTCATCTCCCCTCCACTCAAACAAAAGGAGCTCCCTTTGGCAAGGGCACGAACAGGTGCTAATCCCTGTCTGATGATGTGCAGGGGAGAGAGAGAGAGAGAGAGAGAGCGCCTTATTCGTTTCCAGCATTTCCCCTCCACCAAATCACCCCCACCACGTAATCTGCCTCACCCTCACACTGGAGAAGCCATGGTGGGAGTTGCAGAGCTTCTCAGTGACGGACCTTAGGGGCCTGCGTGCAGAGGCCCGATAAGAGGCAGTGCAGTGTTCCCTCTTGCCTCATTAGCCCAGATGCGTGTGAAATGGCTCTTCTTCCCCCATGGACTTTTAAAAGGTGCTTGGAAACGGGGCTGCATTGTTTTCCGCGGCACCTGAGAGAGGCTTTAGCCGTGAATCACTTTTTAATTGAAGTCGTCATTAAGTCATTGAGACTTGCTCCCTGTGTGGCCCGTGTACCTGCTGCAAGCACTGCGAGCTTTAACAGCCATGTCCTCGAACCTAAGACTGCTCATCGTTCCCTTTCATGGTGTCGATGGGAACAGAAGCAGGTCCATCCTCCTCTTAGCTAAACATGGTGCTGGAGCTGGTGGTGGCTCCTGGGAACTGGGGGTGTTTGGCTTAATATTAGAGATTAATATGTTCCGCGGTTCTCTGCAGCGCAGCATTGTGTCCCGCAGCATCATTGATTTGACGGAATTCAAGATTGCGTTCATGTTTTCATTCGTCAGTGTTCTTTCACTACACTACCCAGCATACATCAGGCAAGTTCATCCTACAACCACTGGGAATCCCTGTGGTGTCGTCCAATCACGACCCCCAGCCTCGTCACTGATCTATAGGCCGAAAAATACAACCTAGCTACTATTAATGTGACTCGGCTGTTGAACAGAATTGTGGAAGACTGTGATTTTGTCTTTATTCGACAAAAAATAGGCACCAGAGACAAGTGCTTTACCTTTTGAGTCAGAGAAAAGAAGCCAAGCTGAAATAGACGTCTACACAGCCAGGTAGATTACCTGGCCGGTTCTGACTTTTAGCTCATTGTCCTCATCACACGAGTCATTTCTGGTCATTGGTCATCCATTCTGTTCACTCTAGCAGTGATTTGAAGACTAGTGACATGGCTGCAGTCAGATATCTGGCTTCCTAGAAGCAGTGTTGGCTCTGTTTTCCTTCTGCGTTCACCAGCTAATGCAAAAAAACCCAAACATTTCAGTCTACCTTCAAAGAGGAGCTGTTCTCATCTTTAAAATGCATGTTCAGAAAGGGGCTTTCCTAGTCTTGCTCTGGAGACTACCGAGGCACTGCTGTAGGATGCGAGTAAACATGTTCACAACAGATGTAGCATTGGTTACATTTTTCATTTTGGCAGGAGGATCTCTTGAAGAACTGGCCTGCGCTTCCACCAGCTTGGCAGATGAATGACTGCATAGTGTTCAGCCCGTTTTTTGGTAGTTACTCTAGTCCTTTTTTATTTGCTCTGCTGTTCTAGTGAGATCTGTTCTTGGATTTCCACATTGGGCTACTGAATGAATTATCATTTGCTGCTGTGTCTAAAATGCATAGAGAATAGCACTGTAGACAACTTTATCTGATGACGTCATAAGCCTGGCTCATGAGCCATTTCGTTACTGGTTCCTTGGGTGTAAGACCAGTAGGCCGATGGTTTTCCTGGCTGAGACACACAGATAGTTTGAAATTAGATATGAACACTGATACCTTGTAGGCCCAAAAAGATGAATCTGATATAAAGGTTTCTGAATTATACTAAGATTAAGATTAAGTGACCCTTTGATCTCTGCAATCTGACCCTTCCAGTGCAGTGAAACACCACATACACACTAATGAATAAACACACTAGGGGGCAGTGAGGACACTTGTCCGAAGTGGGGGGCAGCCCTATCCACAGTGCCTGGGGAGCGCTTGGGGGTTAGGTGTCTTGCTCAAGGGCACTTCAGTCACATACTGTTGGCTAAGGAGATCAAACCGGTGACCTTCTGGCCACAGGGCTGGTTCCCTAACCTCCAGCCTGAGACTGCCCCCAGTAAAGCAATGGCACCCAAACATTTTTTGGTCTATGCCATCCTCACTTAGTCTGCCCTAGTTTCAAAAAACACTGCTCCTGATTTTAAATGCGAATCACATCTAATGACCAGCTGTGTGTGAAGCTTTTGAACAGAACACAGCAAGTCTAAATTGCCCTCTCAGTACCTTGATTTTCATTCCTCTCGCCACCTTAAACTATATTTTCATCCCTATTAGTATCTAAAGCCATAAATCATCTCAATAACTTTGCACTGCGCTGAAAGTTTCGCCGCTGTTTACATCGGCGCACGGCGCGCTGTGGAGAAGAATGGGAGTCAAACGTCCCTAAATTGGCACCAGCCTGGCTGGCGGATCATTAGAGGAAGGTCTTGCCGAATGCTTTCCAATAAGGTGAAAATGACCTGAGACCAGCCGCTTGGGCTTCCGGCAGTAATATGATGTAGGGGCACTCACAGTTCATGAAAACAAGCCATCAGCCACTCCGAACAGCACCTCATTTATGCCTTTGCGCTCACTCGTCCAACTCTGGATCTTCATGATGTCAAACATAGACTTGAGTGTTTGAAGGCCGGCTGTTTGGAGAGGATTTTGAAACTTGATGTGTACTTGAGAACAAGCTGTTGCTGGGAGCAGAGAGTAAACAGAACAGTAGATATATCTGTAATGGAACTGGTGTCATTATAGTTCAGTGCTCTGTTTTCTTTTCCTACAAGCAAATGAGAGGGGGGGGCAGAGAGGGAGAGAGAGAGAGAGAGAGAGAGAGAGAGAGAAAGGGGGAGAGAGAGAGAGGGAAAGGGGGAGAGAGAGAGAGAGAGAGAGAAAGGGGGAGAGAGAGACAGAGAGAGAGAGGGAGAGAGAGAGAGAGAAAGGGGGAGAGAGAGAGAGAGAGAGAGAGAGAGAAAGGGGGAGAGAGAGAGAGAGAGAGAGAAAGGGGGAGAGAGAGAGAAAGGGGGAGAGAGAGAGAGAGAAAGGGGAGAGAGAGAGAGAAAGGGAGAGAGAGCGAGAGAGAGAGAGAAAGGGAGAAAGAGAGGGAGAGAGAGAGAAAGGGGGACAGAGAGAGAGGGAGAGAGAGAGAGTGAGAGAAAGGGGGAGAGAGAGAGGGAGAGAGGGAGAGAGAGAGAGAGAGAGTGAGAGAAAGGGGGAGAGAGAAAGGGGGGGGGAGAGAGAGAGAGAGAGAGAGAGAGAGAGAGAGAAAGGGGGAGAGAGAGAGAAAGGGGGAGAGAGAGAGAGGGAAAGGGGGGAGAGAGAGAGAGAGAGAGAGAGAGAGAAAGGGGGAGAGAGAGAGAGAGAGAGAGAAAGGGGGAGAGAGAGAGAAAGGGGGAGAGAGAGAGAGAGAGAGAGAAAGGGGGAGAGAGAGAGAGAGAAAGGGGAGAGAGAGAGAGAGAGAAAGGGAGAGAGAGAGAGAGAGAGAGAGAGAGAAAGGGGGAGAGAGAGAGAGAGAGAGAGAGAAAGGGGGAGAGAGAGAGAGAGAAAGGGGAGAGAGAGAGAGAGAGAAAGGGAGAGAGAGAGAGAGAGAGAGAGAAAGGGAGAAAGAGAGGGAGAGAGAGAGAAAGGGGGACAGAAAGAGAGGGAGAGAGAGAGAAAGAGAGAGAGAGAGACAGAGAGCTGTTACAGTCTGTTTTTGTTATGCCCTATTGAGTTCTGTATCAAACTGCTTCCTCATTTTTCCTGCTTGTTGCTTCTCGTTGGTCTCCGGTTCATTCTGGCCTATTTTTTAACCCATTAGCGTTGCCGTGCGTAACCGCTGGCTGAAATGAATTGGCTTTAATGGGAGCGGCGACGTTAATTTGATGTTTTTTTTCCTCTGTCTCTCTTCACATAGTTGGAAAGCACTCTGTCCTTTTTCCAATTAAAGCATGTTTTGTTTTGTCTTTTTCTTTGTTCTTTATTTTTAATGGGTAATGTTTTTTAGAAAGTTAGTGACCCCAGTCCAGTCCACCTTGCAGAGCTCCTACAGACTTGGTCTAAACAATGCAAGTGTTACAGTGAAGACGTAGTGTTCTTTGTTGTTGATGTAAAAACTTCATTGTTTTCTGCTTTGTAGTTCATCGTTACTCCCTCCCTTTCTTTTCCGTAACCTTATCCCCTCTGCTTGTTTTTGTCCCCCTCTCTTCCTCAGAGGTTTGAGGTCCACCCTGACCCGATGGTGAGTGTTGCCCACATGGTGCGGGCCGGTGGAGGGGTGTGGATGGCTTTCTCCGAGGGCTCCTGCATACGCCTGTTCCACACTGAAACACTGGAACACCTTCAGGAGATCAACATCTCCACACGTGCCTCATTCCATAACCCCAGTGAGTGACCACAATCAGCTTTTCCACTGTTTAAACTGGCCGCTCAGCCGCACCAGCATGCAGGTTCACAGAGGAGGCCTGTTAGAAGTCATAGTGAAAATGCAACGACCCTTCTGTAATTCATTGGACAAGCTGATTAAGCGAAATGCAAAGTATTATTTTAATGTCTCGGATTTGGTTACCTGTTGGCATGTCAACAGTCATTTTCTCTCATGGAGTCGTATCACATAGTTATCATACTTTACCACAGGGTGCTGCATAGTGCTGGGTGATACGACCTCAAATCAGTATCACGATTAATTGAATGTTTTATCTCGATTACGATTAATGAGCGATTATTTTGTTTTTTTGTTTGTTGTTGTTTTGCTCTCATAATTCATGAAGCTTTTATGTCAGTCCAACTCCACATTCTTCATAATTTCACGCTGCTGAGACTCATAAACATTTAGGCTGATATTTCTGTACAAAAATGATTCAAGAGTCATCAAAACCCTCCGTGTTTGAAGAGATTTCTAAAGAAATGTTTGAACGCGAAGAAGTGGCCACGCCCTTTCTACAGCGAGACTGATCGCACTCTGGGTGACGAGCCCAGCTGTCGGTCAGTGAAGCTTCATGGTGGCTTCTGTGATGCTGGTGAAGATGAAGCTGATCCTCCGGGAGCGACTGCCACTCGTTGGCGGTTGTGATTGTTCACCTCTGGATGAGCCGCGTGACGCAGCGAGACGCCCTGATCTTTTGACCATGAGGGTCAATTTAGGAGCTGATCTGTTTAGACTGTCGCATACAGACCACATTTAAAAGATCATCTGACCAGACAAACAAAAATCAGATTTGGGCCACTTTGACCTGAAGCCTTGGCTTCCATGTCGCAGAGTGGACACGGCGGAGTCACGTGACTACATGCAGGGGTGTAAGTGTTTAAGGGGATGGTACATGAACACACAGAGTGGGGAAAGGATTCACAGACCTGAAAAATCACTGAAATAACATACATGAGCAAGATTACGTCGGTTAGAGCTTCTGGATGTTGGTTTCAATTACTTTTTTCCATCCAGCCCGAGTGCTGCGTGTGCTGGAGCACCTGCCCTTTGATGTTCATAGTGCCACTTTTTAATTAATTAATGCATTTATTTATTTACACATGAAAGACTTGCCTGGACCCTTCTCAACAAAAGAAGATAATCTAACTAAGATGGTTAATTCCTACATGTTTAGCCACCCCTTTCTTTGACAGATAGATCTCAAGCCCCACCTAAGCAACCTCTGCTTAGCAGTCTGTCACGTGTCAGGCCATTAACAGCACGTCCCGGATTCGTCTGAATATATTTTGAATATAAAGTGTCAGATATGGTGATAACAAGGCTTGGGAGACAGCCATCTGATATTCTGAGGAGTGGTGTTTTCTGCCTGTTCTCAAAACACATACGCTTTGGTTTCATCTGCGTGGAAAATCTCACCACTGACTGAACACATGCACCATAATCAGGGACACCTGTGTTTGCCTACAGGTGAGTCGTTGTATTTGCCATGTAGTTGGTACGACTATCATGAGCATGCAAAAAAGAACAGCTGTAAAAGTCTGCCTCAGCCTTAGAGCCAAGACTAACAGCAATGTGTCATTTTAGCTGGCATGGATTTTGTGAAACCATTCAAGTCTTTTTTCCACAACGCACTGGTTTCATCCAGGAGCACCGGAGCGCCGTTTTAAATGGACCGCGAGAATCCAGCTGAGATCCAGGAGATCTGTTTGTTGAAATAATTGACATCATTCATGTGACCTTCAAATGCGAACTGAAGGCTTTGCTGTCTGATCACTGACACTGATCTGTATGATCTATGTTTCTAGGGAATTTAAGATGAAGGCATATATAATTTATATATTCCCTGATCAGGTTTGTTAAACATACACCGGTCAGGCGTAACATCATGACCATCTCCTTGTTTCTGCGCTCACTGTCCACTTTATCAGCTCCACTGACCGTATAGCTGCACTCTGTAGTTCTACAGTTACAGACTGTAGTCCATCTGTTTCTCTGATACTCTGTTACCCTGTTCTTTAGTGGTCAGGACCCCCATGGTCCCCCACAGAGCAGGTACTGTTTGGGTGGTGGGTCATTCTCAGCACTACAGTAACACTGGCGTGGTGGTGGTGTGTTAGATTGTATAATATAAATCTTATGAGCAGTTATTGGACTCCAAGCATTTCAAGGATCTCACTGGTCTTGTGTCCTCGTTCCAGTCTAATTAGAAGCCAATTATCACAGCCGATCATTGACCTTTACATTACTAACGCCTTCTGATCTGGTAAACAACACAAAACACTTTCATGATGGATATAATAAACTGCAAAACGCATCCAAACCAAACCTGTAGCACAAGGTAATATGTATAACTATACCTTATACAGCGGCCGGTGTAAGGTCAATAATTACACTAATTACTGGCATGTCACTAATTCTGGTATCAGTATTGTGTAAATATGCACAGTGTTTATAATGTGGCATTAATGTAGGTCTGTTTTCATATCAATTAATGAGTGCAAATCACTTTGATATTATTTTTATCTATGTTTTTCGATAATGTGTGTGGCAAGCCTCACTTCCCCAGATGTATTAGTTGAAATGGCAATTAAGTTCTGTTAAAAATAACTCGGGAAGTACAGCTGGAGTCCACAGAGGCAGTGCGTGGGCAGTCGTGTTGATACATTCATAACGAGGCAGACGGGGTGCAAAACTGTAAAATTAGAAAGCGGTGCAGATCAATAGATGCGGGGAGCGATCGTTATTCATCAGAAGTCCTTCCTCAGCTGGCAGGCTTAGGCATGAGCATCACGAGGGTCAGAATACGAATAGATGGGAGGCTTGCGGTCAGTGTACACAAGCTCAAATGTACCACCAAGTCACTTCTAAAAATAAAAAAGACGACGTTATTAATCCTTCATGAAAAGCCCTGCATGAGCACAGCAGCGAGGCTGCGCACACTCCTTGGCCTAACACCGCTGCCTGTGCTTGATCACTAGTGTCCTCCTGTGCCTGGGCCACTCGAGGCTTGTGGCTGTTATGATACAGCGTTGCTAATGCCTCCACTGTCTTCATGTCGGTGCTAATGTACAGGACTGAACCTTTTGTGTTCTAGATGTTAGCAGGAAGAACATCAGGATGTTCTTTATTTCCGAGCCTTAATGTACAGGAGCGATGAAAGTGCTGCAATTAAGCAGCCGCAGTTCCCTCCTCAACGCGCGAGTCCTCTGGTTTTGTTGAAGTAGTTCCTGCGGACTCGGTCTTGGAGGACGGACCGTGAATAAGTAGCTATCGTAGGACTCCAAAGAGCAGTAACGGAGCCACGGGGTTAGAAGGAGGAATTATTGAAAAGGGAAAAGTCGTGGAGGAAGGAAGGCACAATGCTGGAGACAAAGCTTTCCGTTCCAGAGGTTGCTATGGAAACCCTCTTGTCTTGACTCCGGCAGCCCCGGCACGTTGGTAATATGCCAGCCCGCTTGCATCTTTTCGGGGTTTGTTTTTTTGTGTGTGTGTGTGTGTGTGTGTGTGTGTGTGTGTGTGTGTTCTCTTTTTCTTGCACTATGCCCAGTTGCTCTTTCTCTCTTCCCTTTATCTGTGCTCTCTTTATCCCCCTTTTTCTTCAGCTTTATTTCCCTCTTGCCCTCTTAGGCTTTTTCATTTTTTTTCGCTCTCAAATGCTGCAGACATCCCTCCTTGCTGTGTTCTCCGTTCGCCAATAGATTAAATATTTATCAGCCAGCCCTAGTGCATTCGCTCCTTTCTTTCCGGCGGTGGGGGCTTGTGTAAACATTCATTACATAAGCGGAAGCTGCAGAGAAGCGCAGTTCGCAAATAGTGTCACACACACGTGACGCATTGTCACTTCAGTTCAGGCCAGTGTTCCAGTGTTCCGTCTATATAGAAGCCCAGGCCTCGTCTCTTGCTACACCTTAGTGAGCTCTCGAGAGCAGAAGCCCTCGCTGCTCTGACTTTCTAATGCCGTTTACTTTGGCTCGTCTGCTGTGTCCAATTTTAGGCAGCAACAAACATGATTTCTCCACTTGTCGCAAGCAATGGTGATCAAGAACTAAGCAGGCAGCAGAGGAGAAACTGCGAGTGGGGAAAAAAGGTAGTAAAGGAGTAAATCAGACTTCAGCAACTGGCCAGAGAGTGTTACTGTCAACAGGTCTTCTGCCTGTGCCAGGTCCCATTAAGGTTCTGGGAAAAGCAAAGAACAAAGAAATCTCAGAATTCTTCACGACTGCAATAGAAAGCAGAACTTTTCTGATCAAGGTTGCTGCCAGATTCAAGACGACACTTGGAGGAGAAGAGGCCAGTTCCTTTGGTCAGGGTGTCTGAGAAGTCTTGAGACCTTGGAGGCTATCGTGGTACTCTTGCAGTCGACCTTGGTGAAATGTACAGTGGGTGAGGTAATCAAGCCTGAGGAGTGGTTGGGCCGTCAAGTCACAGACTGAATACCAACTTCTGCTGTTGCTTTCTCTTCTCTGGTGCCAGGGAACATCCTATTCCCTCCTAGGAATACTGAGACCATTCCTGCAATCCACCCTGCCATTGAATAATTCAGGGGATGTCTCTGAGGAGATTAAATATAAAATGATGGGACTTTATCAGATAAACAGTACGTGAAGCTTCAACACCTTAACATTGCAGGCTTAATATACTAAGGTCTATTATTCATTAAGTGTAGGGACTTCAGTGCAAACTAATGAAGCTCTTCTTAGGTTATAGACGTGTGTAATGAGACTTTGGGCCCGCAGGCAGACCCATGGCATGGTAAGGGGTTAATCTTTGAGCGAGAAGAGAAAATCAAGCTCCAATCTTGCTTCTGATATAAACAATATTCACAGTCATTTCCATCCATCTTCTCACTGTGAGAAGACAGTTCAACACCATGGGCCTGAAAGGATGTGTAGCTGTCAAGAAGCCGTTAATGAGAAAAGGAAATAGACAACAAGAGCACTGCAAGTCAATAATAGTGCGTTTATATGCTTTTAATATTTGGATAACTTCAGAATATCAGTGATCCGATCAACACGTTTCCATTATCTGATTGCTCAAGAGGAAACTAGCTGATCGGATCACTGATGAAACTCCAGGTCTACACCAGTCAGACAGTAATTAGATTTCTAAAGAAAGAAGAAGACGAGATGTAAACATGATGTAAAACTCAAACTTCATGCTGTGGCTTTTTATTAAACGTTGCGCCAGTTTACCTGAAAACATGAACATCCATCATCTATTGCGGAGGATATTAATAGGTGGGCAGCGGGCCGAGTTTGGACCCAGATGCTGTCCTATGTGGACCTGGACCTATAACGGATAAACTATGGAGAACTATTTTATTTTGATGGGGTGGTCCTGTTTTAATCAGCGTAGCTTTTCTAGCTTTAGTGGCCGGAGACTCACAGACCAATCACATGCGCTGTAAATATCACACGTGACGCTGCTCAGCCAATCAGATCTGTGCATTACGATGCGACTGCAACTCGAATGAGTGACGCCACACAGGGGAGGGACAAGAAACAGCAGTCAGAGAAGAAAGTGAGTCAGATTATTTCACGTCGTGATCTGAAAAGAGAGAAGACTGTATAAGGTGTTGATATTCCTACTCGGCTACTTCAGTAAACAGTGTATGTTAAATGTTCTTTAACTGGACCTCACTAAATAGTAATTAAATGCCCTGATCTAGAAGATGAAGAACATTTAAATCTTTTATTTCGTGTTGGGTTTCATTGACGCTCCTGAAGTCCTTTGCTCCGTCTCGTGGCGACGCTGCTGGTTATTTCCGGTACCACTGTCTGTTTTCACGCATGCACAGCCTGAGAAACACAAAAGAAATCAGAGTGAGAGTTCACAGCACTGAGAAATCTGATTACTGAGATAAAATCCAGCCTCTTGATCAGATTTCTTACTCGGAATATCTAGATCGGAGTATGGTGTTTACACGACCATTTGAATAATCGGATAACTGCAAAAATCCAGGAACTGGTCACCCCAAAGCCCAAACCTCGACATCATTGAATGTTTGGATCGTGATAACCAGAAAATGCGACCAACTTCTAAGGCTGAACTTTGAATGTGTGGAGTTTCTCTGCAAAACTGAAAGCAAGTCTCACAAAACACAGGATCTGTATTTAAGGCGAGGCGTGGAGGCTCCTGACGCTGAAAAATGAACGCGTGCAGCTTGTACAGCACAGCGCTGATGTTAGCCAGCAGATGGCATCTAAGAAAAGGAATGATGTCAGTATTACATACGGATGACTGGCTGGTCCCACAGAGTCCTCTCCCTGGCCTGTGATGGCTGATGAATTAACTACTGTCCAATGTCCACAGTGTTTCCTACAGTTCTGCCTTCAGCTGGGACTTTCTGACTCGGGAACCAGACTGCTTCTCCTTTTCTAACAGCTCTAATATCCGTTTCTTTTGGGGTATGAAAAAAGTGAAGCTTTAAAGGATCTTAGACAGATATCATAAAGAAACATTTATTTTAAGCAGGATCCCACAGATTAAGTTGAAACTGGGTTCTCTGCTTTAGATCTTGCGGATGCAGTGGGCCACTCCATTAAATATGCAGTGCTACTTGATGTTAAGCTGTTCCTTTCTTCCAGAAGCCTGGGGATCCGAATCTGTTCTCTATTCCCACAGTCACAGGATGAGGCAGAGCGTTAGCTTTGCATTGTGGCACGAATACACTGCGTACTCTCGTTAGGAAGAGGTGCGTGTGAACCGTACAGCTGACATTTGTAAGATGGGACTCCTACAAGTGCCATTTCTCCGCTAATGTTCTTCCGTGACCTTCGGTGCCGTCCTACTGGCTAACTACCATTCTAGAAATGCTTCATTTACACATTATCCCGAGACTCCCAAAGCGCTTCGCTTCCCAACCACAACATGCTGTGAAGAAGAATCAATTAGGCTCTCTGGTTGCTCATGCAAAGCACACACTATAATTTGAGCATGACATACAAGCTCCGTGTACACTTGGCGAAGGCTTAAAAGAGACTTCTGCCTCACTAGTGTTTCCTTTGTTCCTTTAATTAAGTGGTTGCAGTGGAGATTGAGGTGGGTTCCAGGTATCTAAGGAATATAAGCAATGGTTTAAGGCAGCATCAGTAAAATCGTCTTGTGTAAATTGTGTGTAAAGCTTCTATGCCTTTAAACAGCTAAAAGGGCTTAGAGAGATGAACAAGGAGCAAACAAAACAAAATGCCATCATAATCAGGCAGCTGAACAGTGCGGCTCACCGAAAAGAACGGGCCAAAGGTGGATAATCAGCAGAGAGCAGGATTTCCTATTTTTTGAAGGCAACAATGCCAGCCAGGGCAGGAACAGTGTCTCTTTAAAGGAGAAAAGCTCACTTTTGTTCTCAATCAATCTCCCACTGGAGGGGAATAGAAGTAACTGCCTGCAAAGACAAAAGCAGCCCGGTGCAAAGTGAACCAGCCAATGTTTCTCGCGCAGAATAAAGCCGTCAGCCGTATCTCCCAGGCAGCACTGAGATTTTCCACCAACGCTGTTTACCTTTCTATTTCTAGGCCAGAAGAGCTTGAGAGTGACCAGTCTGCTGATCTGCCGGGGATTGTTGTGGGTGGGCACTGCCCAGGGCATCATCGTCACTCTGCCAGTGCCCAAGCTGGAGGGTATCCCCAAGATAACAGGTATGCAGGTGCACTTTACCTTTACAGCTGTATTATTCTGCTTCTACACTGTACTGACTCCAAACCAGCTGGGGATGAAGAACACATACCAGGTCCTTGAATTAAAGTAGATACTAAAGGTAAAATATTCCTCCAGTAAAAGTAGAAGCTCCTCCCTTTAGACCTCCACTTGAGTAAAAGTACTAAAGTATTTCCCTTCAAATGTACTTAAGTATAAAGTAAAAGTACTAAAAGAGGAATTCTGGCTCTGATGTCCTGTTATCATTTTTATAACCAGACTGGCTTCATGAACTCATTTCAGGTGAAAGTCCTCCAGCGTCTCTCTTGGTAAACCAGTCTTTTAATAGAACGTCATTAATTAGTGACGCTGACGTCTATTAAAATGATCAGAAGCACAAAACACTGAAGGTAAACAGTTTCCATCAGGGAGAACCGAGTGGCTCTGAAATCACTTTTTACACACAAGCAAAGTTTCAGTTTCAGATTTATTTACAACTTAGTTCCAAGTTTAAGTTGAATAAAAACTGGCTTTAAACTCAGGATCACAGATGAGCTCCTTTACTATGTTGATCTGTAGGCGTCTGTTCATAAACATAAACCAGCCCAAACTCATTTACTATACAATGAAATGGTGTTTGTAGAAATTCAGAAAAAAGCCGCGTCAGTCTCGACTGCATATGTGGACATATTTCTATATTGAGCTCTATTTACACAAAGTTAGGTTAGTTCATCATTTATGTTGAACAGACTCTCCCAAAGTTTTACGCTGCTGCGCTGACGTTGAACCGCGTGCTGCACTGGGTCGGTATGACCAACAGGTCAAAACCAGCTCTAAACAAAGTGACCGCTGGGCCCTGATTGGCGCTCTGGCTTTGCGCTTCTTTCGTTTTGACATGTTACGTTTTTATACACACAGAAACCAAAAGGAACCACAGATTTCTCAAAATGTAGGAGGAAAAAGTCGGATATTAGACTCTGAAATGTAGTGGAGTGAAAGGAGAAAGTCCAGAACGGAGAAACTTCAGTACAGATACACCAAAAAATACTAAAGTACAGAAACTCATTACATTTACTGAGGTACTGTCCAGCACTGGCTGTAACATGCCTACTTCAACTCAGCAAGGCTTTGTTCAATAGCTGACTAGTTGTGTTAGAGCAGGAACAACCTACATATGCAGGGGAGAAGTATTCCTGGATTCCTAGAGTTGGGAACCGCTATGATACACTACAGTGTTCAAAAGTATTCTTGGAACACTCTCTGAATAAAATTTAACAAAGTTATCCTTTTCGTTCATATCCATCAGAAAAGACCATGAACAATAACAAAGTTTACGATCTGAAACTGAAGATCCCAGTAATGAACTGAAAACCTGTACAAGCCTTAAATACTCGTTAACCTAAGTGAAGTGTACTCAAACATTTGCAGGACAGTGTGTAAGTCAGAATTGAACAATTTAGTTATAATTTCTGGAATAGCTCCTCTTCTGTTTGACAGCTTGATGTCTTCTAGGGATGGATTGCATGAGTTTGCGCAACTGTTGGTCAGCCATGCTTGTTAGTTGTTCTCTTTTGGCTGACCAGAGTGTGGCAGAGTTTGAAGACAATGTCCACTCACTGTCCACTCTATCAGACATTCCTACCTTGTCAGTCCACCTTGTAGATGTAAAGTCAGAGGCGACAGCTCATCTGCTGCTGCACAGTTTGTGTTGGTCATCCTCTGGTCCTTCGTCAGTGGTCACAGGACGCTGCCCACAGGACGCTGCCCACAGGACGCTGCTGGCTGGATATTTTTGGTTGGTGGACTATTCTCAGTCCAGCAGCGACACTGAGGTGTTTAAAAACTCCAGCAGCACTGCTGTGTCTGATCCACTCAGACCAGCGCAACACACACTAACACACCACCACCACGTCAGTGTTACTGCAGTGCTGAGAATGACCCACCACCCAAACAGTACCTGCTCTGTGAGGGTCCGTGGGGGTCCTGACCACTCAAGAACAAGGTAACTGTGGAGCTGATCAAATGGACAGTGGGTGTAGAAATAAGGAAGTGTACTTACTGAAGTGACCACTCGGTCTATAAGGCTGTTGTACTCTAAAGCTTATTATATTTCATAGGACGCCATAAAAGAATTGAGTCTATATACATTTTGAATTATGGCAGTTTCTTCACGCCAATTTGTCCTGTGCTGCAGGTAAGGGCATGACCTCTCTAAATGCCCACTGTGGTCCAGTGGACTTCCTGGTGGCAACTTCCAGCACTCTGTCCCCTGACCTTCTGAAGCGGGACTCTGTAGTGGAGGGTCCTGACTCAGCCTTCGGAGGGGAGGAGCGGAGCGACTCGTCCTCACAGGAATCCCTGCAGCAGTCCAGCAGCTCCTCTCTGGGGGAGGCGAAGGGAAAGGCGCGGGGTCTCCTGCTGCAGTACCGCCTCCGCTCCACCACAGGCCTGCCTGGGAGTCCGCTGACAGCTCGGGGCGATGGAGCCTCGGATTCGTCTCTGGAGTCACTAGAACACAGCCTGGAGGACGGATCCATCTACGAGCTGAGCGATGACCCGGATATGTGGGTCAGAGGGAGGCCGTGTGAGAGGGACAGCCCGAGGAGGGACAGGGTCACCTCTGCGGCGGTCATTTCTGGGGGAAAGGGCTTCAGGAGACTGAAGGAGGGCCCAGTAGGGGGCACAGCAGAGTCCACAGAGAGTACCCTCATGGTCTGGCAGCTGCCTCTCACTATCTGAGTTATGGGTTATGTAGACAGTTGGTGGGACTCACTTTAGCAGCTAAAGGAACGCAATGAAGGAAACCTCAGCATTGAGCTTCCGTCAGTTCCCCTGTTTGGTTTCACTGATCACTCTCAAAAAAAGATGGGTTAATAACTTCAATAAACTTTTTTACTTTAGTTTTTGTAAAGTTTTCACAGGGTTTGAATAAAACTGTGTAGTACTGTGCAAAAGTCAGAGCCCACCCTCAAAATTTCCTGTCAAAATGGCCATATGTGTTTGTTCTTTTATCAGATAAAAAGCAGAAGACCTCAAGTATCGTATTGTTCAGTTACAGTATCGATTCCTTTCAAGAGACTTGCTTTCAGTTTTTCTAAGAAATCTGCAGGGTTCTTAGAAGTTGTTGCCTTTTCTGCGTCTCATGATGCGAGTAATCCCCATCACGTTCAGTGGTGCTGAGGTCTGGACTCTGGGGTGGTCAGTCCATCGTCCAGCTTCTTTGTTTGATGTGTCTGTCTCCTTTTCTCAGTGAGGTTCTTCTTGATCAGCTACACGTCCTTTCAGACCCACAGCGCTGAGTGGTCTTCTCACAGTGGAAGGATGGACAGAAACACCTGTGGATGTTTTCAGATCTGAAGCAGCTTGATCTTCTCCTCTCTCTCAGAGATCAAAGCTTTCAGTGCTGTTTATCTGATGGGGCAGTTTTGGGGTTGACCAGGTCCTGCATGGTTGTTATAGAGAAAACGGGGCTCATATCTTTCAAGATTTTTTGTACCACTTTTTGGAAACTCCTGCTTTCTCCTCCTTTATGCAAGTGGATTATCTTGGATCTAATGAAATGAAAGTGAATCAGTCCCTAGACGTTTTGACTGGAAATGACATAAACAAATGGTGCTCGTTGACTTTTGCACAGCACTGTACTCTGCACCCCACTATGCGTAGGGGATGGTTTTAGAGTTGATTTCATAGTGTTTACTACACCGTTCACAGTTTTTCAGGTGTGCCTCCTGTCACTGGTTTCAAGAACACAATTTGTCAGAGCTTTACTGTGTAGTGTTAGTTACTATAATCTATTTATTACCTTCTGCCATTCCCGCTCATGTTGGTCCATCATAGCACCGTCGTTATTCCACCTGTTCCGTCTGTGCGACAAATGATTTCTTCTTTAATAGTGCAATGAAAAAAACAGAAAACTGTTGCCCCCTATGCTTCTTATTGCATATTGCAGTCTGTCAGAGTGACTGTGTGGATCATATGAACACAGAGTGTTGTGCACAAGGCCTGCGTCCACAGTAGAGTCCTTTATTAACACATGTTGGTAATTCATTTACAGCATTTGGCTGACGCTCTTATCCAGAGCGACTTACAGTTTGATCATTTTACACAGGAAGGTGAAGGCGGTGTTGGGAGTCTTGCCCAAGGACTCTTATAGGTATAGTGTAGGGAGGTTACACAAGCAGAGGACTGAACCCCAGTCTACAGCAGAGGTGATACCCACTACACTAACCAACCACTATATACCCACTACACTAACCAACCACTATACACCCACTACACTATACCAACCACTATATACCCACTACACTATACCAACCACTATATACCCACTACACTACACCAACCACTATATACCCACTACACTATACCAACCGCTATATACCCACTACACTAACCAACCACTATATACCCACTACACTACACCAACCACTATACACCCACTACACTACACCAACCGCTATATACCCACTACACCAACCGCTATACACCCACTACACTACACCAACCACTATATACCCACTACACTAACCAACCACTATACACCCACTACACTATACCAACCGCTATATACCCACTACACTAACCAACCACTATATACCCACTACACTACACCAACCACTATACACCCACTACACTACACCAACCGCTATATACCCACTACACCAACCGCTATACACCCACTACACTACACCAACCACTATATACCCACTACACTAACCAACCACTATATACCCACTACACTAACCAACCACTATATACCCACTACACTAACCAACCACTATATACCCACTACACTAACCAACCACTATATACCCACTACACAACACCAACCACTATACACCCACTACACTACACCAACCACTATATACCCACTACACTACACCAACCACTATACACCCACTACACTATACCAACCACTATATACCCACTACACTAACCAACCACTATATACCCACTACACTAACCAACCGCTATATACCCACTACACTATACCAACCGCTATATACCCACTACACTACACCAACCGCTATATACCCACTACACTACACCAACCGCTATATACCCACTACACTACACCAACCGCTATATACCCACTACACTACACCAACCGCTATATACCCACTACACTAACCAACCGCTATATACCCACTACACTATACCAACCGCTATATACCCACTACACTACACCAACCGCTATATACCCACTACACTACACCAACCGCTATATACCCACTACACTATACCAACCGCTATATACCCACTACACTACACCAACCGCTATATACCCACTACACTACACCAACCACTATATACCCACTACACTATACCAACCGCCTTCTTGTCTGAAACCATTTTGCCCAAAGCTGTTTGAAACTGCATGTCAAGAAAGAAATGAACTTTAGAAAGCTTTGCAAATGGAAGAAAATCCCACTTCATCACACCTAGTTCGTTTATTACGGAATTTACATGCCCAAATCCTAAGGTAAATTATTCAGTGACTGCATGATATAAAACCTCCCCTCAAATTAAATGAACGGAACATGTGTTTTATGATGTACACATATAACTATATGCCTACAATTTACTGCTGAAAGCCAAAAATCTATTTAAAATCTTATATAAGTGATGTTTCCAGAGCAGATCACTGAAGAGACGCCGTCTGTTTATAGTTTAGAGCCCAGATTTGGGGAAAAACGGGTCGACTTTCAGTAGAAAAACAAACTGAGTTCAGCTTCTTTTATTATAAGGGTTTAAAATGACATCACCGTCTATTAGACTGGAGAGAAGAGCTACAGCCTCACACGACGCCCAACTTCTGAATGGAGCTTATTCTTTCATAAATTTAATTAATTCTGAAAGTTATGAAGTCAAGAATAAGACAAAGTGTGTTTTGGGATCTCGCTGGTTCCAAAGAATTAAAGAGTTTAAATTTTACTCTTGTTCCTCAGACCTGAAACTGTTTTACCTGATGTCTGAAACCTAACCCTGCTGTCTGAAGAAGTCCAAATATGTACTCTGCTCCAAATAGGCAGCACTAAGCATGTTCAACCAGTGCAGCTCAACAGCCGCATTTCTACACCACTCTGTATCTACAGCAGGTAGATGTTAGGTACAGTAAATGTGGTACGATATCAATTTATCCAACATGTTTAAAAGTTTGCTCATGTGTGAGAATACTAGCGTCTTCCTAAGGCTTAATATAAATAAATAAATAAATAAAAGAAAGAAAGACGGATTTTTTGAGAAAATGTTTTAGCATCACTCAGGGTTGCTACAGTGGACACAGGCCTACGATGCTCAGACCTTTTCCACTAACAGACTTAATTGTTTGGCTTTTTCTGTTAATACATTGGACCACAATGCCTGTCTGAGGTACGTAGCTGATCTCTGACAGTCTTAGTCACATTTTTAACACATCTGTTTTGAGAGTGATCTGGAAGGTGGATGCTACATCTGGGAGACAATAGGTTCTACATGCAAGAGGTTTATTTATTCTGTCATGTCATAATCATGAAGTCTGCAGGTTATCACACTGGCAATGAGAGCATTCCGGGACCAAAATGCTCTCCGTGTTGCATCGTTTCTCCACAGGAAACCTCAGATTATGCGTTTAGAGTCTGAATGCATTCAGCTCTGCCCTCACCAGGGGTCAGCGCTATTCAAAATATGCTATATTTCCTTAAGGCCACTGTCAGGTCATCCTCTAGTGAATCGTTTTCTTTGGAATTCGCCACGCCACGGAGCTGCAGGAGGGGTCTATTTTACTTCCCTGCATTTGGTCAAATCCTATCAGCAAAGGTTGAAAGGCAAAGTGAAAGGGGTTTCTATGCTTCTGAGCAGTCCTTTAGAGACCCCGCTCAGCCTCTGTAATGTGAACCCCCCTGTTCCGTGTGTAGGGTGTGTGTGTAGTGTATGTGCAGGTCAGCACTAAAGTGATAGAGACCTGTAAGTCAAATTTCAGTGTATCTGACAAGCCTTAAATTGATATGAGAACTGGAGAGGCCTTTACGCTCAAGTTAACCCCGTATGTGGGCCTTTTCTGGCCAACCTATAAACGCTTTCACCCTTTGAGTCGTTTGTAATTCTTTCTGCTTGTAGTTATTCCCCTTATTTCCAAGAATTCCATAGATTGTTCTTTCGGTGGTAAAGAAAAGCTGTTTGGGTCATTCCACACCATCTCATCAAGCCCCTTTCTAGGCCTGCGTCATCATGGAATTCCATAAAAATGAGTAATAAATACATTTAATTCATGCAGCTATAAAAATTGGGTAACACTTTACTGTAGGGTGCCATTCATAAGGCTACATGACACCTACAAAAGGTTGTTATTATAAGTGACATAACCCTACATAACTGTTTATAAATGCTTGTTCCAGGAAGCGTCATTTGCTATAAAGGTTGCATTTGGAAATTTTGATGAAAGTCAGCTAAAATAGCCTTTATGACAGATGACGCCTGTTGTAATAAGCATTTATAAAGAATTATGTAGGGTTATGTCAACCTCATGTCGGTGTCATGTTACCTTATAAACAGCACCCTACAGTAAAGTGTTACCAAAATTTTTTAAATGTGCACCAGGTACTTGTCATTAATTTTTAAGAATTGACCCATAAATCTGGGTGTAAATACAACTCAAAGTATTATTTGACTTAAAATGAAGTGGTTTCATGTTGATAAACGTCCACAACAGGTTCATTAGTTGGTGCTTATACTTTCAGTGCATAGTCTTTCAGTCCGTTTTCAAAATTATTTTTGCTAAACATAGATTTTGTGTCACGTTCCTACATTTCTTGTTTTAGTATATAAATGTTTTTCACGTTAGAGAAAAGTTGACTTGCCATTTCTGCCATTTCTGTTTCTGGGTCATAAATGTGCACAACGGGTTATTTTGTTGATTTATGTCAGGTTGGGCAATATGTCAACTTTTCTTTCTTAACAAATTTTTTTAAAATGTATTTAGTATTTTTTTTACACATATGTTTGCAGAATGTGGGATGCTTTGATCTTGTATTCCTACATTTCTGGCAAATAAGAGAAAATATGAATTATTCATTTCTTCCTGCAATATTTAAAGCTACGCCATGAGCACAAAAAATTGCTTCAAGCCTAAAAAATAAATTTTATGGGCTTTTTTTTTTTTTTTACCCAGTAGTTTCTCAAAATGACTAATTCTATTTTCTTCGATTTTTTTCTTGACTAAGAAGAGTTATGTCTCATTAACAGATACAATATCCTGATTTGCTATGACTGGTTTATTCTTTTGAAAACTTTTGAATTAAACGGTATATAGAAAAAGATTTGATTTCCAGGATAACCTACTCCAGACAGTCTATATCTCTAAAGTTTAAGTAAGTTGACGTGGAATGACCCATTTATGAAGTGTATGACGTACCTGCTCGTTTGATCAGCCCACGTACTGAGCAAGGCTTCCTAATCGGCTAAACCTGCCTTTCAGTGATACTTCATGACATCTAATGCACTCGTTTATTTCATGTCTAACATCAGTGGCAATGGTTCATTTGGAATTTTAATGGCACTTTGTTGGAAATTCCAGTAGGAATGCATACCTTGGCATAAAAGGGAAAGATAGTTTTAAGTGTGTTTTCTTGTCTTTTCTCTGTAGGACATCATTTTATGATGTAATGTTTTTCATATAGTTGTGCCCAGAGCTCCTTTCACAGTAACTTCCATTAAAGATGCTACTGAGCCATGCAAACACAATAGTGCGCCTTTACCGCACTGAGCTGCTCCGTGTAGACATGGAGAGGTGATAATGGTTGGAGGCTAGAAGTCGAGATAAAATACTGAGGAAATAAGAGCGTCTCACAGACTTAGCAGTACAGCCCGACGTGTAGCAGTCCAGAAATGTTATTGTAATAAGTCTGTCGCATATGGCAATATTGAGAATGTATAACTGCCTCTTATGAAGTCTTGGTACGCTAAACTGTCTTAAAGTGTTACTTTATTTTAGCATTTATGTAGCCTGTGGCATTGGCCTGATGTAGAGGTGGGCAGGGCGACAATATTGCGATGCATTTCATTCCAAAAGACATTCCTGAACGCATCACGGGTATGATAGTATTTCTGGAACACTGAGCGGTTGCATAGTCCATTTACAAAAAGCCCAGGGGTCCTGGGTGGCGCAGCTGTTGGGAAATCAGGTTTGATCTCCAACGATGTTTTTGAATGAATAACATGATGACAAGACCTATCATACCGTTGTCTTACATAATAACCGTTTTCTTATTCCTTTCCCGTTTCATTTGTTTCATTCCAAACTAAATACCGTAGCATGTATTCGATATCATGAAGTGTCAAAATAGTACATGTTTGTCCCAAAGCCCACCCCTAGAATCATGCCTATATAATGTATGACTAATATCTAGAACAACGGAGCAGCTGCTTGAATTGGTGGCATCTCGAAATATGTCATTAAATACTAAAAGATTGTTGTAAATAACATTTTCTCTGTTTGGTTTAGTTAAAGACTAGATACTGGATGTCTGGATTTTTTTATTTAACATGTGTCTCGTTGTTGTGAATTCACTGTTACAATAATAAAATGATTTGGAACATTTTTAAAGTGTTTCTAGAGATCGCTTCAGCAAATACACCTCATGCCAAACGTATGGAAACAATGTCTGTTGTACTTTTTTTAAAGTTTAAATTACATTGTAGGTTGAAAAGTGTCTAGTGGAATTGATTTATAACTCACTCACTCGCTCATGTTTAGCAGGCGAAATGGTTCTGCACAAGGGGGAGCCATTAGCAGTCAAACAGCGTGTGATGCTTCGTAAGACACTGTGTGTTCTTGCTTTACGACTAAGTCAATTTGCCAGCAGTCTATACAGCATATTTATAGTCTATCCAAAGAAGATCATTCTAGAAATATCGATTTGCAGTGCTGTAGTCTAACATATTCTATGGGGTGTAAATATCTTTGCTCGTTGTTAAGAGTGTAATGTTTAATTCTTGACTTCAGTGGTTCAGTTCTCAGCCAGCCTGCAGCCTCCCTTCTAGATCAAGGGAAGAATAAAGCAAAAATGTTGACCACCCTGAGGACGAGTTTCAGAATCATTGCTTTACACACTGAACACACCTGGGTGAGTTAATCAAGCCTACAGGAGCCTCTGAATGGAGGAATTGGTGGATCTGATTAGAGCTGCAATAAAACTCTGCAGGAGAGTCAGCAGGAGCAAAACTCATTAACAGCCACTTACTGCACACATTTTTGGGGAAAAATGTCTCATAATGTGTTAATAAACATTTCTGTCCACTGAAATTTTCAAGTTTATTTTTGTGGAGCTTCCAGTTGCACCCAGTGCTTTATAATATACAGTCTATGTATATTGTACAGTACTATATAATTTACAGAGATGTATTGAGAATGCATAGTTTTAAGGCACATAAGAAAAATTCTTCTTATGTCATTTATATTTTTCAACTCAGGCTTTAGCAGAGCTCAGTAACGCTGAGATTAATAACCGATCACATTGATTTATCAGTCTACACAGGCTTTAGCAGAGCTCAGTAACGCCGAGATTAATAACCGATCACATTGATTTATCAGTCTACTCAGGCTTTAGCAGAGCTCAGTAACGCTGAGATTAATAACCGATCACATTGATTTATCAGTCTACTCAGGCTTTAGCAGAGCTCAGTAACACTGAGATTAATAACCGATCACATTGATTTATCAGTCTACTCAGGCTTTAGCAGAGCTCAGTAACGCTGAGATTAATAACTGATCACATTGATTTATCAGTCTACTCAGGCTTTAGCAGAGCTCAGTAACACTGAGATTAATAACCGATCACATTGATTTATCAGTCTACTCAGGCTTTAGCAGAGCTCAGTAACACTGAGATTAATAACTGATCACATTGATTTATCAGTCTACTCAGGCTTTAGCAGAGCTCAGTAACGCTGAGATTAATAACCGATCACATTGATTTATCAGTCTACTCAGACTTTAGCAGAGCTCAGTAACGCTGAGATTAATAACTGATCACATTGATTTATCAGTCTACTCAGGCTTTAGTAGAGCTCAGTAACGCTGAGATTAATAACCGATCACATTGATTTATCAGTCTACTCAGACTTTAGCAGAGCTCAGTAACGCTGAGATTAATAACCGATCACATTGATTTATCAGTCTACTCAGACTTTAGCAGAGCTCAGTAACGCTGAGATTAATAACTGATCACATTGATTTATCAGTCTACTCAGGCTTTAGCAGAGCTCAGTAACGCTGAGATTAATAACTGATCACATTGATTTATCAGTCTACTCAGACTTTAGCAGAGCTCAGTAACGCTGAGATTAATAACCGATCACATTGATTTATCAGTCTACTCAGACTTTAGCAGAGCTCAGTAACGCTGAGATTAATAACCGATCACATTGATTTATCAGTCTACTCAGACTTTAGCAGAGCTCAGTAACGCTGAGATTAATAACTGATCACATTGATTTATCAGTCTACTCAGGCTTTAGCAGAGCTCAGTAACGCTGAGATTAATAACTGATCACATTGATTTATCAGTCTACTCAGACTTTAGCAGAGCTCAGTAACACTGAGATTAATAACTGATCACATTGATTTATCAGTCTACTCAGGCTTTAGCAGAGCTCAGTAACGCTGAGATTAATAACCGATCACATTGATTTATCAGTCTACTCAGGCTTTAGCAGAGCTCAGTAACGCTGAGATTAATAACCGATCACATTGATTTATCAGTCTACTCAGGCTTTAGCAGAGCTCAGTAACACTGAGATTAATAACCGATCACATTGATTTATCAGTCTACTCAGACTTTAGCAGAGCTCAGTAACGCTGAGATTAATAACTGATCACATTGATTTATCAGTCTACTCAGGCTTTAGCAGAGCTCAGTAACGCTGAGATTAATAACTGATCACATTGATTTATCAGTCTACTCAGGCTTTAGCAGAGCTCAGTAACGCTGAGATTAATAACCGATCACATTGATTTATCAGTCTACTCAGGCTTTAGCAGAGCTCAGTAACACTGAGATTAATAACCGATCACATTGATTTATCAGTCTACTCAGACTTTAGCAGAGCTCAGTAACACTGAGATCAATAACCGATCACATTGATTTATCAGTCTACTCAGACTTTAGCAGAGCTCAGTAACGCTGAGATTAATAACCGATCACATTGATTTATCAGTCTACTCAGGCTTTAGCAGAGCTCAGTAACGCTGAGATTAATAACCGATCACATTGATTTATCAGTCTACTCAGGCTTTAGCAGAGCTCAGTAACGCTGAGATTAATAACCGATCACATTGATTTATCAGTCTACTCAGGCTTTAGCAGAGCTCAGTAACACT
This sequence comes from Pygocentrus nattereri, assembly GCF_015220715.1. Lineage (NCBI taxonomy): Eukaryota > Metazoa > Chordata > Actinopteri > Characiformes > Serrasalmidae > Pygocentrus > Pygocentrus nattereri. Next base: position 684,772 of record NC_051231.1, read on the forward strand.
GAGATTAATAACTGATCACATTGATTTATCAGTCTACTCAGGCTTTAGCAGAGCTCAGTAACGCTGAGATTAATAACTGATCACATTGATTTATCAGTCTACTCAGGCTTTAGCAGAGCTCAGTAACGCTGAGATTAATAACCGATCACATTGATTTATCAGTCTACTCAGGCTTTAGCAGAACTCAGTAACACTGAGATTAATAACTGATCACATTGATTTATCAGTCTACTCAGGCTTTAGCAGAGCTCAGTAACGCTGAGATTAATAACTGATCACATTGATTTATCAGTCTACTCAGGCTTTAGCAGAGCTCAGTAACGCTGAGATTAATAACTGATCACATTGATTTATCAGTCTACTCAGGCTTTAGCAGAGCTCAGTAACGCTGAGATTAATAACCGATCACATTGATTTATCAGTCTACTCAGGCTTTAGCAGAGCTCAGTAACACTGAGATTAATAACTGATCACATTGATTTATCAGTCTACTCAGGCTTTAGCAGAGCTCAGTAACGCCGAGATTAATAACCGATCACATTGATTTATCAGTCTACTCAGGCTTTAGCAGAGCTCAGTAACGCCGAGATTAATAACCGATCACATTGATTTATCAGTCTACTCAGGCTTTAGCAGAGCTCAGTAACGCTGAGATTAATAACCGATCACATTGATTATCAGTCTACTCAGACTTTAGCAGAGCTCAGTAACACTGAGATTAATAACCGATCACATTGATTATCAGTCTACTCAGACTTTTGCCCTGAATATAGATACATAATTTTGTATGAAAATATTCCAAATGGGATGAAAGCATTCCATTGCATTGCATCCCTGGATAGACCCGTCTACTTATTATTCAATCACTTGTTTCATATATGCATGAATGTCCGTTATCAAGCTGTCAGTTCAGCCTTTTGAAATTGAAGGAATTAATTCTTTATCTCTCCAGTAAAACGTGCTGTGATAATAAAGCTCATACAGAGAGAACACTGTGTGCTACTGATACCTGCTGAATGTCATATTTCAGCACTTGTTGTTTTGTTCTCTCTCATCTTAATTTTCCCTGCAGAGAAGCAAAGCCCTGCGATTACAAGCTGTTTACAGTAAAAGGCAGAGGATACGTAGAGTGCATTAATCGACATCTCGCGCTGGGGGAAACCCAGAAGCCTCAGAAAGGTCAACGTTTGAATAAATCTGTGATCTTTGGCTGTTTAAACAAGGCAACAGCATCAGTACCAGTGCTGTGTGAGAGAATGAGATCTCATGTAGACCACACAGAGCATCTCAATCAACAAGACCATAACCACGACAGACAGACAGGCAGGCAGGCAGACAGACAGACAGACAGACAGACAGACAGACAGGCAGGCAGACAGACAGACAGACAGGCAGATAGATAGATAGATAGATAGATAGATAGATAGATAGATAGATAGATAGATAGATAGATAGATAGATAGATAGATAGATAGATAGACAAATAGAAAGATAGAAGGGCAGACAGACAGACAAATAGAAAGATAGTTAGAAGGGCAGACAGACAGACAGACAGACAGACAGACAGACAGACAGACAGATAGATAGATAGATAGATAGATAGATAGATAGATAGATAGATAGATAGATAGATAGATAGATAGATAGATAGATAGATCGCACCTAGAAGTCTGGAGAGGCCTTGATGTAGCTATAATTTTCTGGATTTTTATTTTGAGATCACAAGTTAAGCATCTTTTTAAGTCAAGATAACAAAATCTTTACCTTGAAATAACAAGTTACTTATCTTGCTGTCTTGAGAGAAGAAAAGTTTTCATCTCAAAATAATGAGTTATTTATCTTGTTATCTCAAGATATCAAAATTGTTATCTTGATGTAACAAATGACTTGTTATATCGATAACAAAATTATCTTGAAATAATAAGTCACTTATGTAATCTCAAGAGACCAAAAATTTTAATCATAAGATAACGAGTAATTCATTTTGTGATCTCAAGATAACAAAATTGCTTTACTTGTTATACTGGTAACAAAATTATCTTGAAATAATAAGTCACTTGTTTTGTGATCTCGAGACAGCAAAATTGTTGCCTTGACATAATGAGTTTTATCTCGTTCTCTCAAGATAAAAATCCAGGAAATCAGCAACAGCTCATGGCGTCTCCGGACTTGCGTAGTTTACTTCAGTTTATTGGAAGAAAATGATTGAGCTGTGTTTGAAATGACACCTCCACTCCCTGAAGTGTTAGCACTGATTTCAGTTCAGTAACATCAACAAACATGATGCGTTATTCAGACTCACGAGAGTTTAATCCACGGCTTGTGTTTCAAAGCCAACTTCTCTCAGTGATACGCGCGTGATGTCTAATATCCTCTTAGCAGCACAACTTGGGTGGACGTTAACTGGAAGAAGCCAGCAGCCAAACAAAAACAGCCCCGTCCTTCAGATTTCCCTCTAAAGCTTCACCCTCCCCCCGATTGGATTGGATTGGATTGGAGCGGTGGCGTGGTGGGTAGCGCTGTCGCATCACAGCGAGGAGGGCCTGGGTTCGATTCCCTGGCCGGGTTACCGGGGTCGTCTCTGTGTGGAGTTTGCATGTTCTCCCCGTGTCTGTGTGGGTTTCCTCCAGGTTCTCCGGTTTCCTCCCACAGTCCAAAGACATGCAGTCAGGCTGATTGGACATGCTAAATTGCCCACAGGTGTGAGTGACTGTCTCTGTCTGTCTGCCGGGGGCTGGGTTGGGTAACCAGTTGGGGGATATGCCTCTTGCTCAAGGACACCTCAGTCACGTACTGTCGGTTCTGGTTCCCTAGCCTCCAGCCTATGACTGCCCCCTGGTTAGAATAGATTAGATTAGATTCAACTTTGTCATTGTGCAGAGTTCAGGCACAGAGGAAATGCAGTTAGCATCTAACCAGAAGTGCAAAATACATCTTATTTACATATATAGTGCAGGATGATGGTATAGACATAAATAGACATGCAAGCTATATTTCTTTACCTGTTCTAAAACTGCAGCAGTCATGACTGGGTTACTATCATCTGAGCTGGTATCACTGTGGTTCCCCATTGACAAATAAAACGGCTCCCTGGAAAGAACATTTTAAACACTGAGTGTAAATCTACGTCTATGTTACCCTCCATTAAGACATCTCAGCGAAGAACGCCGCTGCCGTATCTCCACTCTTGTTTTTCAGTTTGAGACATAATGTGAAGACGCCTGTTGTCCTTTACGTTGTGTGTAAATTTCATGACTGGACCAAGAGAAACGGCCAAAAATGACTTGGGAAAAATTCTGGTTCCATTGACTGACATTAAAGTAAAGTAGGTTTTTTCCTTCTGCTGTAAAGTTATGGTTTGTATTGACGAGCCTCCCAGTGAGCAATTGAAATCATGCAGGTTGATTGAAGAATTCAAAGATTCATAATCATAAACAGGCAGGGTCAAAACCGTGAGAGGTTCATGTGAGATAAGGCAGAACGTCCAAAACCACAATACAGATTAAGATTACAGAATAATCTATACTGTAATCCAGGAGCAAGGGGTCAAAACCAGGGAATACATGAAAGGAATATACTCTTCAGAGTCTCTAGGAAACCCCTAACGAGACTCCGCACTGAGCTTAGTTCAGGGTCCAACTTGAGTAGTGCAACTTCTGATTAGAGACGGGTGTCGGCTTGATTCAGTAGTCAGGTGAGTGAGACCTTTGTTGGGGTGGAGGGGAATGGGCCACAGATGAGACACTATTTTGGAGATATGAGGTTTTGTTCAGACAACAGCGACACGCCGTTGTTCTTGCACAACCAGGTAGGACAACTGTTACAGACACTCAGCGTTGTCTTGAAACCTGAGGGCTGTAGGAAGGAGTCAATTGGACAGTGTATTAGTGGGGTAAACACCGCTGTGGGAGTGAAATATAAAAGCTATCAGTGGGGAGTGGAGAAACGAGGGAGTCGGAGTAAAGAGAACAGAACTCCTGCTGAATCTGTGCGTGTCTTCAGCACTCGACCATCTGCAGGCTGGGGACTCCAACCAAGCCAAAAGCCCCCTGCTGTACAGCCGTGAGAGACGACTGCATGTCCCCCTACTGCAAGCACACTGAACCCAGTGGTGTCGTGGTTTAGGGCTGAGTGTAGTTATTCAGATTTACAGTTACCTAAACTTATCTTATTATTTGTCAGTGGTGGATGAAGAACACAAACCAGGTACCTGAGTTAAAGTCGAGACCCCCAGGGTAAAATATTCCTCCAGTAAAAGTAGAAGCTCCTCAATTTAGACCTCCACTGGAGTAAAAGTACTAAAGTATTTCCCTTCAAATGTATTTAAGTATAAAGTAAAAGTACTAAAAGAGGAATTCTGGCTCTGATGTCCTGTTATCATTTTTATAACCAGACTGGCTTCATGAACTCATTTCAGGTGAAAGTCCTCCAGCGTCTCTCTTGGTAAACCAGTCTTTTAATAGAAGGTCATTAATTAGTGACGCTGACGTCTATTAAAATGATCAGAAGCACAAAACACTGAAGGTAAACAGTTTCCATCAGGGAGAACCGAGTGGCTCTGAAATCACTTTTTACACACAAGCAAAGTTTCAGTTTCAGATTTATTTACAACTTAGTTCCAAGTTTAAGTTGAATAAAAACTGGCTTTAAACTCAGGATCACAGATGAGCTCCTTTACTATGTTGATCTGTAGGCGTCTGTTCATAAACATAAACCAGCCCAAACTCATTTACTATAAAATGAAATGGTGTTTGTAGAAATTCAGAAAAAAGCCGCGTCAGTCTCGACTGCATATGTGGACATATTTCTATATTGAGCTCTATTTACACAAAGTTAGGTTAGTTCATCATTTATGTTGAACAGACTCTCCCAAAGTTTTACGCTGCTGCGCTGACGTTGAACCGCGTGCTGCACTGGGTCGGTATGACCAACAGGTCAAAACCAGCTCTAAACAAAGTGACCGCTGGGCCCTGATTGGTGCTCTGGCTTTGCGCTTCTTTCGTTTTGACATGTTACGTTTTTATACACACAGAAACCAAAAGGAACGACAGATTTCTCAAAATGTAGGAGGAAAAAGTCGGATATTAGACTCTGAAATGTAGTGGAGTGAAAAAGTCAGATATCAGTTGTTACTGCAGACAGTCTGTAGTGGAGTTTCTGAAGTAGAACATGTGGGGAAAACGATTTAATTTTGTGCTGTTTCTGGCTTTCAGGAAGCAAATCGGCCTTCCAAATGATCCTGAAGGTTTCTATCTAAACATGACAGTTTGTTCAGTTTAGCCCAGGCTGCACTGCACAACCATCTAGAACAGATGTAAACAATGTCACTCACAGTGGTCTGATGGTGAATTGATTTACTGTAGAGAAGCTTATTGATTCCCACAGGAAGCAGGGCTCCCAACACCTTTAGTAAACACTTCCAATAACTTTAGTTAAAGCCTCTTATCAAGCAGTATTTTGCATCACAACACCTGCACATACCTTTTCACCATGAATGGATTTGAAGAGATATTCTTCAGGCCAAAATCATATCTTACAACCATCATGAAAGAATATCTCAGACTTCAGACTGTATTCAGTATCATTTTGTGCCATAACTTTCTGTGAGGGAGCTCTACCAGGCATTAAACTCTCTCTGTCTGGTCCCATCATCGCCACAGTGAACCATCCTGACTCCTCTAGAACAGGGCTTCCCTCATCACACCACTCTGAACAATTTATTTACATATTAATGATTAAATTATGCAGAACATCTGCTAAATCGTAGGGCTAAAGAGAGACTGTAACACCCAAAAATGTGAAATTATTGTGTATTTTTTTTTTTTTTTATCAGTTTGGGTGCAGAAAACCACTAAACACATAATCAAACACAAACATACTGAAGGCTACCTACATAAGGGCTTCATGACGCATTCATAAGCACTGAATAATGTGTTTATGAAGCACTACTTGAACATTTATTAAGTGCTTATGTCAGTTCTCGCAACATAAGAATAAACGTTGAACATATTTACAGCACTAAACATATTTAAACCCTATACATATTTGCATCAATCATCTGATCCATGCCATGGAGGGAAGAGGGGGGGTTTCCACGCATATTTAACCTGATATCAGTACAATGATCTTAAGAATGCTGACATAGTTCTGTACAGTGTTTTAAATGTGTTTAGTGCTGTAAATATGTTCAACGTTTATTCTTATAATGTCAGTACAACGTCATTTATTTCATAAAACATCTTATGTCAGGTTGTGAGAACCGACATAAGCACTTAATAAATGTTCAAGTTGTGCTTCATAAACACATTATTCAGTGCTTATGAATGCGTCATGAAGTCCTTATGTAGGTAGCCTTCAAATGAGGGGAGGCTGCAGAGCAAAACTCGACAGTTTGGAGTTCAATTACTTTATTACTGGCTATTCATGCTTTATTTTCTAGCTAAGCAACACAGAGAAAGGCATTAGGTAATAAGCTGTGTAATAAGCAGTGTTCATATATGTTTATCTAAAATCTAATAAGAGAGCAGAGACTCGGTTCAGTCCCAGCCCTAGACTTGGCTGTACTGTTTAAAGTTTGTAAGCATGTTCTTGTGTTTCGAAGCGTCAGATAAAGGATGACTGACTGCAGTAAGGCATCTTCAATGCTGCTGGCCACATTAGTGAGCCCAAAGGTCCACAGAGCCTCAGTCCACTCAGCTACAAACGCCAGCCTTTATTTATTAGCCATCAATAAGCACAGAGTGCTGCGAAAACAGCCGAGACCCTTCATTTAATAAGTTCCCAGTCAAATTTCCATCCAGTACAAATTGTTTATCAGTTTTTTAGGAGATATTTCTAACATTAGAGATGAGCTGTAAGATAATCAACTTGCAAAAAAGGAAAAGTGAGTCCCAGTTTACATATATGCCTCTAATAACTGTGTAGTTACACATGAATAAGCTATGCAACAGCACTGTTAATAATGCCGATTTAGTTGATGCTACAGCTGGGTTACAGAACTACAGCCTATGTAATTACACCTGTTTTTGATACATTACAGATCAGAAGTCTTTTCCAGCTGTTAAAGGAAGGAAACGTTTGTTTTACATAATTACTGTGGAATAACTGTGTTGTAACAAGGTCACCTAATCACGCCACATTGCTTATACCATTCTATAATAACACTGCACCTACACAACTACACCGGAACTTTCCTGTAGTGCAGTGTTAGTTACCCTTAAAATAAGTGGATAGTTCCTGTGTAGTTACGATGTAGTTACTGTGTAATAAAGGAGCGGTAATACAGAAATTTATTTGGAGGAAATACAACACATTTAATTAATGTCAGTAAAGTTCCATGTTAATATAAGGGGCGTCTGCTGTTCTGTCACATTACAGACTGGTTTAAAGCTGAAACCGGTTACGGTGACGCAGCAATAACAACAGAAATACAGTGTAAATAACGTCTTAATGTAATAATGTAAGTTATTACAAAACTGCTGTTCCAATCTGATTACACATGTGTAATTACAGGAGAGAATCAGCTATTACAACTATTAAGATACGCTTGTGTAATTACATGAGGCAAAACTGAAGTGGTTACACATATCGGCGTTCTTATGATGACTTACTTGTAATTACGCAAAGCGTACGTCTGTAATCCATCTGTAACGTGACTAAATCATTAGTAGTTACATTGTTGTATATGTTGCTCACATGTAACTACACAGTTATTAGAGATGTTTGACAAAGTGGAACTTGAAAGTCAAAGGAAAATAAGTGAAAAAACGGGACTCCAAACAAAACCAGTTAGACCCTCAAAACTACCACCATCAGATAAACCGTGCTGGACCCCTGAGAATCCCAGGCTTATTACACAATAAGGCTTATTATTCAGTTATAACAGCAACTTCAGTGCAAACTGCTTAAGCTATTCTTAGGTTATAGAGGTGTGTAATTAAACTAAAAATCAAGCTGCTTCAGATCTGAAAACATCCACAGGTGTTTCTGTCCATCCTTCCACTGTGAGAAGACCACTTAGCGCCGTGGGTCTAAAAGGACGTGTAGCTGATCAAGAAGAACCTCACTGAGAAAAGGAGACGGACACACCAAACAAAGAAGCTGAACGATGGACTGACCGCCCCAGAGTCCAGACCTCAGCACCACTGAATGGGTTTGGAATGATTTGGATGGTGAGAAGCAGAAAATCCAACCAGCTTCTAAGACTGAACTTTGGAGGTGGGTCCTCAGATTTCTTAGAAAACGTGAAAGTGAGTCACCTGAAAAGAATGGACGCTGTAAAAAAGGCAGAGTGGACATATAGTGAATACTATATTTGGTTGTTGAGGCTTCTGGGTAATTATCATTTAAACATGTTCTCCGTTTGGTTTTCCGATGCTGAAAAACGAACAATGGCCTGAATGGTACTGTAATCGATTACTATTGACCCCAACGTTCCATATCAGTGAGGCGGCGTACCAGCAGGTCTGTTCATCACAGTCTGTGCATGTTTTGTCTTCAATCATGCTTTTTTTTTAACAATTAGTATAAACCATTTGCTCATTTGCAGGCCAAACGGTTGTGGAGCGTTCCCCAGGGAGACCCACGGTGCAGCGATCGGAGATCCAGCAGACAGGCAGCTGAGTCAGTGGGGCTGTTCAGCCCTGCGAGCCGTGAGACGAGGAGCGTGAGCGTTTTATTCGCCCAACAGAAGCCCCACGACTGTACATCTCTGCTGAATCGTGGTTTTGTCGCCGGGTCTCTCTCCGCCCCCCTCCTTTTCCCTCAGAGGAGACGACAAATTCCAGGGATCCGTATTGCAGCGGCAGCATTTTTCCTGACAAACAGACTCGAACAGTGGCTACATGCGTATTTACTTTTTTTTTCTTCTAGTGGAACTCATAAAAAAACCTCTCTCAAGATATTCCTGCCAATTAACCCCACCCCGGGAGAGATTTGCCTATCTCGCGCCGCAGCTTTGCACCCATAGTGCCTCAGGCTGCCGTCTCAGGTGTAATTTGCATGCTCGGTCAAGGCTAAACTGGGCCACGCGGAGGGATGCAGCCGAAGGTCCTTTTGTGTTTTATCTATCTACTCCTAAAAGCCCCTCGTTGTATTTGCATACCTTTTCATTTCCACTGGCTTCGGCCTTTGGGGCTGATAAAAAAAATAATAACAGTAGTGATAAAAAATTTAATAAATAAGTAAACGCGTCACACGGTTGGCTAGCTAGCATAAACAAAAGGGACGAGCGCCAACAATTAGGATGGAAGCGGATGCTTCGTCAACATAGCTGTCAGTTAGCTATTATAGCCGTCCATCCGTGGTCAGAGTCTTCTGGGACGATGCTAAAAATGGAAGAACGGCCGTCTGGCTAAAGCGAGGCAGACGGCAGAGCTTGCGGTGACCCACATATCATGCAGCTGTGATTTGTGGCTGGGGCTATTGGGGGTGTAATATTGACGGCTATGGGAGCGGCGGGGATGTATGTACGTTTTATAGAGGATGACGGCGCCTATTGGAGTGTGAAATGTTGCCGCTTCCACATGAGGAGAAAGTCTGACGCCGGATTCCAGTTGCATCCGTCTAATTGACAAGTCTATCACTTGTCTGACTGTGTGAAGCGCCGTCTGCGCCTGCACTCTTACGGCACCAGCGGCCTCTGAATCTTTCATCTGATAGCCATTAACGTTAAAAAATAAAAGAATGATAATTTCATCACGGCTCGTCTCTTGGGAAGAGTTCCCTGGCACGGCCTTTACTGAGGAGCCATGTTGAGTAGGCTGCTCACCAGCGTCTGTAATATTTATCTGTGGCTGCAGCCGCTGCGGAATGGGCCGGGCATAAACGGCGGGGGGTTTATCTTTATGAGCCGATCCTGACGTGTGCACCCGTGTTCTCTCTTGTCACAGCAGCACTGATTTATCTACATCCTGACGATGACGCAGCCCAGATAAAACATCAGATTTCCCACCAAAACAGGAGAGGAGAAGACCAAGGCTCAGCGCTGTTCCCCCAGCCTCTTTCCCTGCTTACCTTCCGGAAAGATAAACTCAGCACTTTCATACACTATTATTCCTCCGACCTTCATTGTGCTTTATTTCACGATAATGTTTAGGCCTTTGAAGGGTGACCTTCGCTTCATATATCACTTGTTGTAACTCACTTTGTGCTATCCCACCAGGACCTCCGCACACAAGATAAAACGTCCTTTTATGCCACGCTGTGAATTCACTCACCTTTTCATGCCA